>NC_134086.1:169845631-170039631 GCF_000715075.1 Nicotiana tabacum | reverse complement strand
CTGTTGGGATCATACTGGATTTTTTTTTGTTGTTGTTGTTGTATACACATATACCCTTAGCAAACTTCCTGGCTTCACCATTGTTTCTAGATGCCTAATGCCGAGTAGAGTATAGTTTTCAGGTAAAACATGAATTAATGACATGTTGTTTCTAGTGCTGACTGCAGTCTTTTTTCTTTTAGCTGGGGTGGGGGGTTAGGCAGCGTAGGGGATAAGTTCTAGTACTTACTGCAGGTGAAGCTAGCAGAAGAAAGCCTGGAAGTGCAACTATGTAGTCTAGCAATTCTTGAAAAGCAAGCGCTTGATATTTTGGATACAACTGAATCAGGATATAAGTAAATCTACTGACAGTAAAAGTCATGGATCAGTTTCTTTCACATCTTCTTTATACTGTTGGGCTTTTGCAAGCTACTGCAGCATAGCTATGTATAGCAACAAGCCTCAGACTAGTGTTACAATTAGTATGATAATTCTAAATGATAAGTCCCTCATTCAACAAAATTGTGTTCATTTTTGTATCGAAAGATAGACAAGTTCTCTCCTGAACTTAGCACTGTTCATTCGGTTCACAGCTGGATTAATTTGGTCCTAATTACCCCTGATACTCTACTATTTGATAGTCTAGACCCCCCAAAGAGCCACATGGCACAACAAGTGGTATCAAATGATACAAGGCGGCGCGTGAGAGAGTAATTTTAATGACACATCAGATCATTTCACGGTAATAAAGGCTGAAATTACCATTTTCCTTAAGACTTTTTTCCATTCCCAATAGTTATTTCCCTTCTTCCTATTTCTTTCTCCTTCTTCTATCTTCTTCTTTTTCTTCCATAAAATTTCAGCTCTTACTATTTCTTACCTTCTCATATGCCAAAAGTAAATCTTTTTATAGGAAAACTACGTTCTCGAGGTTTCAATTTCTTCCCAGTAGTACCCCCACTGACTTCGGCTTTACCAATGACTAAATTGGTTTCACTAGAACCCATCATAACAACCATTTGCTGCTGTGTAAACCAATTTCAAAATGGGATAACCGCTCAGGGCATGAGTTCTAGTATCACAAGCATTTCCTCATAGAAACGTCAATGTTTCTTGGTCTCCTTTTTTATTAGATAAAATTTTTTATCCCCATCTTCATTACCATGAAAACATCATGGACTAATGCAAACCTCGGACGAAGATTCTTCGATGCAAGCATTATGGCGTATTAAAGTCAGTTGTTTTATGTCTAGAAACTTCAATTTCGGCCTAATTTAGGATGTTTTCTTGTTGGGTCTTGTTTAGGATTCTGTTTCTGATTTAATTGTTTTGGATTTAGCACAGACTAGATGTCAGAATTGCTTGTAGACATTTTCGATTTTTCAATAAAGCACATTTCCCTCTGCATCTTTAAGCCAGTGTGTTAACAGCCAAGCAACTTACATCCAAGCTATAGGGGAAAACCAAGTAAGGTCTACCATAAATTTTAAAAAGATAAGCCCTATAGTAATCATTCACAACATAATTACCAATAATTACTCAAAAGATAGGCATATAAAAAATTAATTCCAGCCTTAATTAGTTGTATAAAGACATCAGAGAGAAAATAACGTACTTAGAATTAGTAACATCGCTGAAAAGGGTAAGACAAAGGGTGGTTCCACCAACTTCGAACGCCTTCATTGCTAACTGAAAACAAAAAAAAAAACTAAAATAATCATATGAAATTCTGGTGGCAGAAATGAGAAGTGAGAAACTCGAGATGTAAAACTAATAGAGAAGCCAACCTTTGTTGTACTGAGCTCAGCTCGAAAGAAGCGATGAAGAATTCAAGCCCGTCGACAGGGAAAGCGGCGGCGCTGCACTGGTGTATTAAGGTAGATTTTATTCGGGTAAATTACACAATGGTCCCTGTATTTTGTATAATATTTTTTCCCCTGATAGTTCTTTTCTATTGGTCTCTAATCATGTCAAATTTATTTCCTGGATTTAACCTCTCATTTGGAAAAATCCTCAAGCTAACTGCTAATCACATCTATATATAAACTAGTTAATTTGTCCGCGCTTCGCGCAGTCCTTAAGATTGATTACATATAATTTTGTCGACATCCTCGTATCTTTATCAAAAAATATCATATATGTATCTCAAGAGCATTCAATTAATTATCAAGGAAATATTACTCTTTGAGCAATTTTATCTTTTGTATATTTTGCAATCGTAACATTATCATTGTACCTTACTAATCTAATTAACTGGGATTTGTATTGGATAAGCCCTTAATAAAATCATCTCTATCAACTACCAAGAAGTTTTCACTGCAAATAAAAATTAAACGCAACTTTTCGATATATATTATTTATGATATTACACTAATTTTAAGAATACTATATATAAAAAGATATCTACTAACATGTGTTTTTGTGATGACCCAAAAGGTCATCACTTGTTTTTAAAATGAATTCTGCGTTCTGAGGTCTTAAAAACTTCTTTTAGCAGCACCTCGATTTGCGTGCTCAGTCCGGGCGCATAGCCGAAAAGCCTATATGCGAAAATCTATGAAAAAAATGATAATTTTTTACTATAAAATGAATTAATTTGACTTCGGTCAACGTTTTGGGTAAACGGACCCATATGAGACTTGGGCGTATTCCCAGAATCGAATTCCGAGGTCCCAAGCCTGAGAAATGAATTTTTAAAGAAAATTATTTTCTGAAATTATTTAAAGGATTTGGAAATGAATTTTGATTAGAACATGTTGGTATCGGGCTCGTATTTTGGTTCCGGAGCCCGATACAGGTCTTATATGTGATTTAAGATAATTCTGTGAAGTTTGGTAAGAAACGGAATCCGTTTGACGTGATTCGGACCTTAAATGCAAAATTTGATGTTTAAGGAAGTTTTAGAAAAATTTCATTGATTTTGATGTTTAATTCATAGTTGTTGATGTTATTTTAGTGATTTGAATGCACGAGCGAGTCCGTGTGATGTTTTTAGGATGGTGTGCATGTTTGGTTTGGAGCCCCGAGGGCTCGGGTGAGTTTTGGATAGGTTGCGGGGTGAAATTTTGGACTTAAGGAATTGCAGGCCTGCACGCTTCGCATTTCCCAACCTCCCTTAGCAATTCCCAATTCGCATTTCTCAACCTCCCTTCGCAATTCCCAGTTCGCTTTTCCCAACTTCCCTTTGCAATTCCCAAGCCAGTAGAGGTCGGGGTTCGCAGTTGCGAACCCCTGTTCGCAATTCCCATACATGAGACCTGCAACTTTTATACTTAGACGATTTTAAACTCATTTTTCATATCCTCTCAAAAAAAACACTAGAGCGATTTTTCAAAAGCTTCTTCTTCTCTAAATCAATTGTAAGTCGTTTTAAACTAGTTTTCTTCGATCATTAACATCTTTTAACATGATTTCAACTTAAAATCAATGATTTTCATGGGGGAAATTGGGTGTTCTGAGTAGAACCTAGGTTTTTCAAAAAAAGAGGATTTGGACCTCGATTTGTGGTCCGATTTCAAAACAAATTATATATTTGTGTTCATAGGTGAATGAGTAGTTGGGTTTTGGTTCGAACCTCGGGTTTTGACCATGTGGGCCCGGGGGCGATTCTTGACTTTTTGGGCAAAACTTTGGGAAATTCATTTTCATGCATTCAAATTGATTCATTTAGCGTTTATTGATGTAATTAAGTAACTTGTGACTAGATATGAGCGAATTAGTGGTGGAATCAAGGGGTAAAGCTATAGTTGAATCGTGAATTGTGTTCGTGGCATCGAGGTAAGTGTTTGGTCTAACCTTAGCTTGAGGGATTAGGAGTTGAGTCATATTTGCTATGTGGTAATTGTTGAGTACGACGTATAAGCATGGTAACGAGTATCTATACGTTGGTGTCTAGCATGACCGTGAGTCTTTATATTGTGATTGTCATGACTTCGTTGTGTCTTTCATGCCTTAGTGGTGGTTTCTATTTGTGGTATAAAGTTTGTGGAAGGAATTGTGACCTATGAACATTGAGGAGCGTTGACTCAAGTTGTATAACGAGTTGTGAAAGTATAAGTGATAATTGAACCTCTAGAGCATTGGCTCGAGTTGTGAAGTGAATAGTGAAGTAAAAGTGAGAAAGAAAATGGATCATTATGTTGTCACCCTTGCCAGGCTATTGTTGATTTATTTGTTATTTCCCTTACCGGGATGTTGATGTTATTGATGTCGTTCCCTTGCCGGAATTTAAATTGTTGAATTGTTACTCCATTGTCGGGATTCTTATTGCAAATTTCATTTATTCTCTTGTCCTATTATTTGCGATTCTTGTTTGGGTGAGGAAGAGAGTTAAGCACGAAGCGTGATGCCGTGCACTATTTGTTTTGTGAGGAAAGAGTGTAAAGCACGAAGGGTGATGTCGTGTATGATTGTGAGGAATGAGTGTAAAGCACAAAGGGTGATGCCTGCCGCACGATGTACCATTTCGTGCCGATTTTATTGATTATATGGTGAGGAAAGAGAGTAAAAGCACGAAGGGTGATGTCGTGCACATTTTTATTATATGATTGTTTTGGTGAGGACGAGAGTAAAAGCACGAAGGGTGATGCCGTGCATTTATTGATTACTGATTCTTTGTTGATATCTGAGTTATATTATTTTCTTTCATTTATTTGTTGCCTTTCCATTCGTAATTGATATCTTCCCCCCGCAGCATGCTCCCCCTCCCATACTTGACTGGTTATTTCTGTATTTCTTTCCGCTGTATATACATTTGAACTGCATAGGTTTAATTGGTAGTCTGGTCCTAGCCTCGTCACTACCTCGCCGAGGTTAGGTTGGACACTTACCAACACATGGGGTCGGTTGTGCTGAAACTACACTCTACACTATGTGTAGATCCCGGAGCAGCTCTTGGACCATAGTTGGAGGCTACCCCCAGTCCACACGAAGATCTAAGGTAGACCTGCCGGCGTCTGCAGGCCTGACGTCCCCTCTATCTTTTATTTCCTATTTCATATTTTTCCCTTCAGAAATAGTGTATTGATAGTTTCTTCAGACTTTCTATGTAGCAAATCTTAGACCGTCTATGACACTGTGACACCAGGTTTTGGGTGATTAAGGCTTGAGTAATTTTAATAGACATAGATTTTAGATATTTTATTGTCGTCTTCCGCTTAAATTTATATTTTCGTTGTTATCATGTTATCGCCTTATATTTGTTAAAAAGAAATAATCGGATAATGAAGTAATTAGTTTAAAGGATTGGCTTGCTTAGCTCACATTAGTAGGCACCATCACGACTCCCGAATGTGAAAAATCTGGGTCGTGACAAGTTGGTATCAGAGCTCTAGGTTACATGGGTCTCACAGTTCACAAACAAGCTTAATAGAGTCTGAGGGATTGGTACGGAGACGTCTGTATTTATTCCCTAGAGGCTATAGAGTTAGGAAACATTCCACATTTATTCTTTCATGTCGTGTGGTTTGGTTTCTCAATGCTAATTGAAATTCTACTTTGTTCTTTCGTAGATGGCGAGAACACGCGCTTCCTTATCCACTGACCAGCAGGCCGAGCCCCCAGCAGCTGCTCCCACGAGGGGTAGAGGGCGAGGCCGAGGCCGTGCTAGAGGCTGAGGTAGGGGCAGAGCTCAGCCCAAGGCAGCAGCACTCGCAGCAGAGACTCAGGTTGACTTTGATGATGAGGTTCTGGCCCCAGCCACTCCAGTGGGCCCAACTCAGGTCCCAGAGGTATTTATTGCTACCCCAGTACTTCAGGATGCTCTGGTCCGTCTAGTGGGCCTTATGGAGAGTGTCACCCGGGCAGGCTTGCTTCCCGTAGCACCAACCGTCTCTCAGGCTGGAGGAGGAGCCCAGACTCCTACTACTCGCACTCCGGAGCAGGTAGCTCCCCAGTTCCAAACTCCAACAGTTTAGCCAGTTGGAGCAGTTCAGCCGGGTGTGGTTGTTCAGACCGGTGATGGAGCAGCTATGTCTGCCGATGCTTTGTGGAGGTTGGATAGGTTCACCAAGATCTTCACTACTACTTTCAGCGGTGCATTTACTGAGGATCCCCAGGATTATCTAGACAGTTGTCATGAGGTTCTCAGGAACATGGGGATAGTTAAGACCAATGGGGTCGATTTTTCCACTTTTCGTTTGTCTGGATCTGCCAAGACTTGGTGGAGAGATTACTGTTTGGCTAGACCAGCCGGATCGCCAGCCTTGACTTGGGAGCAGTTCACTCAGCTATTTCTGGAGAAGTTTCTCCCCATCACTTAGAGGGAGGCCTATCGAAGGCAGTTTGAGCGTCTCCAGCTGAGTTCTATAACTGTCACCCAATATGAGACCAGATTCATCAACTTGGATCGTCATGCTTTTATCATACTTCCCACCGAGAGAGAGAGAAGGTGAGGAGGTTCATTGATGGACTTATTCAGCCGATTCGTCTTCAGATGTCTAGGGAGACAGGGAGTGAGATTTCCTTCCAGGAGGCGGCCAATGTGGCTAGGAAAGTGGAGATGATTCTGTCATAGGGAGGTAGTCATGGGTCGGACAAGAGACCCCATCATTCAGGTAGATTCAGTGGTACCTCTTCTGGAGGTAGGGATTCGTATGGTAGAGGCCATCCTCCTAGGCCTTTTCAATCAGCACTCCAGGTTTCTCACGGTGCTTCAGGTAGTTGTGGTCCTCAGATGTAGTATTTTGATCAACAGTCCTACAGTGCACCACTTGCTCCTATTAATGCGTCGCCGCTTTAGAGTTTTCGGGGTGGTCATTCATGTCGACAGGTTTAGCAGTCTCAACATCCTAAGGCTTGTTACACTTATGGGCATATGGGTCACATTGCTAAGTTTTGCCCTCGAGCACTGAGTAGCTCTCAGCATCAGGGTTCCCGTGTCATGGTCCAGGCACTAGGTGTTCCACAGCCCGCCCAGCCAGCTAGAGGTGGGGGTAGAGGTGCTAGATGTGGAGGTAGAGGTATTAGAGGTGGAGCTCAGGCCGCTAGAGGTGGAGGCCAGCCAGCAGCAAGCCCTCCCAGAGATGTAGCTCAGGGTGGTGGGGCCCAGCCCCGATGTTATGCTCTTCCAGCCAGGCCCGAGGCTGAGGCTTCAGATGTAGTTATTATAGGTACGGTTCTGGTTTGTGATAGAGACGCTTCGGTGCTATTTAATCCAAGGTCTACGTACTCGTATGTGTCCTCTTATTTTGCACTGTACCTGGTCATGCCTAGTGATTCCTTGAGTGCTCCTGTTTATGTGTCTACACCGGTGGGTGATTCTATTATGGTAGATCTAGTCCATCGTGCATGTATAGTTGTGATTGGAGGTCTTGAGACTCGTGTAGATTTGCTTCTTCTGGATATGGTTGATTTCGATGTCATATTGGGGATGGACTGGTTATCACCTTACCACGCTATCTTGGACTATCATGCCAAGACTGTGACCTTAGCTATACCGGGTTTACCTCGTTTAGAGTAGAGAGGGACTCTTAGTCATTCTACCCGTAGTGTTATTTCTTATATGAAGGCTCGGCGTATGGTCGAGAAGGGGTGTTTGGCCTATTTGGCATATGTACATGATTCTAGTGCTGAGTTCCTTCTATTGATTCTGTGCCCGTTGTTCGTGAGTTTCCTGAGGTTTTCCCTTCAGACCTGTCGGGTATGCCACCCGATAGGGATATTGACTTTTACATTAATTTGGCTCCGGGCACTCAGCCCATTTCTATCCCGCAGTATCGTATGGTCCTGCCTGAGAGTTGAACGAGTTGAAGGAGCAGTTGCAAGACTTGCTTGAGAAGGGTTTCATTAGGCCGAGTGTTTCGCCTTGGGGTGCGCTGGTGTTGTTTGTTAAGAAGAAGGACGGATCAATGAGAATATATATTGATTACCGGCAGTTGAATAAGGTTACAATCAAGAATAAGTATCCATTGCCGAGGATTGATGACTTGTTTGATCAGCTTCAGGGTGCCAAGGTATTTTCGAAGATTGACTTGAGATTTGGCTACCATCAGTTGAAGATTAGGGCATCCGATGTCCCTAAGACAACTTTCTGCACTCGGTACGGGCATTATAAGTTCTTGGTGATGTCATTCGGGTTGACAAATGCCCCAGCAGCTTTTATGGATTTGATGAACTGAGTGTTCAGGCCTTATTTGGATTCGTTCATGATAGTCTTCATTGATGATATTTTGATCTATTCCCGCAGCTGGGAAGAGCACGAGCAGCATCTTAGAGTGGTTCTTCAAAACTTGAGGGATAGGCAGTTATATGCTAAGTTCTCGAAGTGTGAGTTTTGGTTGAGTTCAGTTGCATTTCTGGGTCATGTTGTATCAGCAGAGGGTGTCACACCTCCTTTTTACACACCCGAGAGGGTACAAGGGAGTTTTCTCCAATTAAAGGACAGTCGAAACGGGATTTGTTTGTTTGTTTCAGAGTCGCCACTTGAGAATTTTAAGGCGTCCCAAGTCACCAATTTTAATCCCTGAATCGAGGAGAATATGACTCTGTTTATTATTCTGCGAACCAGAAATACCGAGTAAGGAATTCTGTTAATCCGGAAGAAGGTGTTAGGCATTTCCGAATTCCGTGGTTCTAGCACGGTCGCTTAACTGTTTTTATTCTTGGCTTAATTATCTCGATTTTACATTTTTATTGCATGATTTTGTTATCGCTTCTGTTTAGATTGTTTATAATTAAAGACCCTTCTTTGAATCCAATCACGCGTACGTGTATTCGTTTTATATATTATATTTTTTTTTTAACGTGAGAAATCGTGTCACGCGTACGTGTACACAATGATATTGATAATATATTTATTATAAAAATAATAATAATTATTATTATTTTTTTCGAAATTGTATTTAAAAATAAAATTAAGAACATTCGCCTTTCTTAAATAGTGAACCGCACATCTCGGGTTTTATAAAATTAATTTAATATCCCCCGACGAATCTCTTTTTTAATAAAAATTTGCTCGAAATTGCGCGAACGCATAATCCGAATTGCCTTTAGAAGTATAATCAAGTCACGCGAATGCATCCTTAATTATGCAAATATTCTTGACATAAAATGTTGCAATTTGTGCTTATAAATCCCATATCCTTCTCATATACTTGTTTTTAGTTCAAAGTTATAATTATTTTGTTAATTTTTGATTACGAAGATTGAGTTTGAGATAAATAAAGCAATTCTTATTCTCTGCCTATGTGAATATTTGCAAACATTAACTCTATATTTTGTAAAAAAAATCATCGACATTATTTCATACATTAAAAGAAATGAGTTGATCGCGTTCCTAAAAAAACTATGTCATTTGTTATTAAGAAAGAGAATTAATCTACCAATTGATTTAATAAGACGACATCATCTAGCCTTAAACAAAATTGGATATTTGACAAAATAAGCTAGTAATGTAATTTCTGGGTATTTCCGTACTATTCTTTACTTAGCTAGCAATATCACAAGATTTAATTAATGACCAATTTTCTGCAATGTTCCCTATCAATTCAAACAGTAAATGTCATCACTAGTCCTCAAAACATATAAGATTATCGTGGAATTTACTACTCCAGAAGGTTAATTAGTTAACAGTTTATCATGTCAAGTATAATACTATATTAACCAACTAAAACAAAACTGAAACTGAAACTAATAAAATTTAAATGAGTAGAAGACATCCTTATAATTCCAAACTTCATTTACTTGCCATGTTGAAACTTTTCATGACATGAATTTACAGATATATACCTGGTATTGGAAAACAAGAGAAGATGAAGATGAGAAGCAGCAACAGTAGTAACAATGCAGCACAGCAACGACAGTCCAGCAACACAGGAATAGACCAGTAACAGTAGGAATAGCAGAAAACCCAGGAGACTATAAACGACTCCAAGTATAGAGAAGAAGTAAAAGGCAGGAAGGTTCTGACTATTTCAGATACTAAGCGAGGCAATGAAACAGTAACTATTCTTTTTCAACTTCAAAACTCTCCAAAATGAATTCTGCCCCTGTATATTCAGTGTATCCAGAATGTATATCGGGTGTATACTTCTCACTCCGCCCCCTCTTTTTTTCTTCTCTCTATCTAGTTTTTCCTCTTTTTTTTCCACTTCTTCTTCCTAAATTTTCTCTTCTATTTATAGCAAAATTTTCGAAATTTTCAGATTTTTTTTTTTTATTTTTTTATTTTTTAAATTAAAAGAAATCCCACTTACAAATTGCTTTTATTTTTTTAGAAAAAGAAATCCCACCTTTATTTACTTTTATTTTTAAAATTCCAACTTTAATTACTTTATCTTATTTAAAATCCCACTTTTTATTTTTTTTTAAAAGAGAATCTCACTTTATTTAACTTTTCTTTAAAAAACAAACCACTATATTTTCTTTTTCTTTTAAAAATGCTACTTTCAATTACTTTAAATTTTTTTAAATTTTCAGATACCTTTATATTTATTTTTTAATTCCAACCTTCTTTTACTTTTAATTTTTTTTTAAAACTTTTTATTTTTTTTTTAAATTTTCTACATTCTTTTACTTTTTTTTTTAAAATCATTCCCGAAATTATTATATATGTTTTTTTAAAAAAAAATAAAAAATAAAAAAATAAAATAAAATATTTTCGGATTTTTTTTATATATAAAAAAACAAAAAATAAAACTATTAATAGTGATAATTCACCTTTTATTTTTTATTTTTTTGGTTTTGTTTTGTGTTGGACAAAAATGAAGATGGGGTGTTGGGTTAATGGAGCGGACCGGGTCGACCCGGTTTGAAACGGACCGGGTCATGGGGAAAGTTGGGCAATTATTTGGGCCTGTGGTTTGAAATTGAAGAAGTGGCCCAATCCGATTTTTCTTTGTATTTTTGTTCTCTTTTCTTCTTTTATTTTTCTAAAACTAAATTATAAAAGTACTTAAATTATTATTAAGAACTAAATTAAGTTATAAAAGCGCAAATTAACTTCCAATAACAATTAACGCACAATTAAGTAATAATTAAGCATAAAATTGTTCATTTGGACATTAAATGCTAAAAATGCAAAAGATGCCTATTTTTGTATTTTTTTTATTAATTTAACAAATAAACATGCATAGACAAACATACAAATAGTTACACAAAATATCACAAAAATTGCACACCAAGAAAAATTATTTTATTTTTTGAATTTTTTGGGAGTAATTCTCATATAGGGCAAAAATCACGTGCTTACAGCTGCCCCTCTTTGCCCGAAGACACGAAGGGTTTTCGTGCAAAGATAAAGCGAGCGATTTTTGCCCATCCGAGTACTCAGTGTGAAGCATTTTTTTTTTTGAAAAAGATTTGACCGAACCTTTGCTTCAAAGGTTTCCTACATATCCTGGGCTAAACAGGAATCAGGTCAATGTAGTTCGGGAAGTTTTGGTAGCTGGGACTACCGTGAGACTGCAATGTTACTGTTGTTGCATGCTGTTATCACTGCTTACCGATCTCCTTGTTACACCGTGTTTAAAAGAAAACAAGAAGCTAGGCTAGACTAAAATTTGTTCTTGTTGCCTTGCTTTCTTGTCAGCTTGTGTTTCCTCCGGTGCTTTTCTTCAGATGCTTTTCTTCCTTTTGACACATGCACTTGAGTTTGTGCTGGGACCTCTTGTTGCATCCTTTTGCTTCCCGGTGCTGGGGATTTTTATTGTTTCCTGCTGGGGATTCCTGTTGTAACCCTCTGTTTTATTGTCCTCTAACTTGATCTTGAAATGTGTGCCTCTATTGTATGGGCGAGCTCCCAACTTCAATACTTGAAAATTAATGCTGAAATGTATGCCTATGTTATCTGGGCGGGCTCCCAACTTCAACGCTTGAAATGTAAAGACTGAATGTATTCCTCTCGTTATACAGGTGGGCGTCTGGCATGAAATGTGATGACTGAAAAGTATTCCTCTCGTTATACAAGTGGGCGCCTGGCATCAACAACAACTTTGAAAATAAAATCCTATTCGAGGGCGGATGACCCAAAAATATCCTATTCGAGGGCGGATGAACCCAAAATATCCTATTCGAGGGCGGATGAACCCAAAATATCCTATTCGAGGGCGGATGAACCCAAAATATCCTATTCGAGGGCGGATGAACCCAAAATATCCTATTCGAGGGCGGATGAACCCAAAATATCCTATTCGAGGGCGGATGAACCCAAAATATCCTATTCGAGGGCAGATGAACCCAAAATATCCTATTCGAGGGCGGATGAACCCAAAAATATCCTATTCGAGGGCGAATGAACCCAAAATATCCTATTCGAGGGCGGATGAACCCAAAATATCCTTTTCGAGGGCGGATAGACCCATCTTCAAAACTTGAAATTGTCTTACCTCCGACTGTTTTTCTTAAAATCGTGCTGTCTTGCTATCGCGGATGAACCCAGAATATCCTATTCGAGGGCGGATGAACCCAGAATATCCTATTCGAGGGCGGATGAACCCAGAATATCCTATTCGAGGGCGGATGAACCCAGAATATCCTATTCGAGGGCGGATGAACCCAGAATATCCTATTCGAGGGCGGATGAACCCAGAATATCCTATTCGAGGGCGGATGAACCCATCTTCAAAAATTTGGAATTGTCTTACCTCCGACTGTCTTTCTTAGAATCATGTTGTCTTGCTATCTCTTAAAACTTGAATTGATTTCCTCGTTCCTTCGAGAAAATTTTCGACAAATGGCAGAAAATTTTCTGCCCCAGTGTTGGTGCTTTTCCTTGTGGCATGTTTTTTCGCCATTAACAAGATTTCCTTTTCCTGCTTCAAATCAAAGAAAATTTGTTAGTTTTAACACATGGTGAGTGGTCGTGCCACTCCTGCTGGGGATGGTTTTTCCCTTTCCCTCTTCCCCGCTCTGTGCTTCATTACGCTATCAAAACTTGCTGGGGATGAATTTTCCTTTTCTTCCTTCCCCACTCTGTGTTTGCGACCAACTTCTTTTCACTTTATCGCCTTATCTTTGGCCTATTGTATTCACCTTTTGCTTTGCATCATTTTGGCAACTGGTAGTAAACTCTGAAAATCCTTTTCAAAAACAAACTGTTGGGGAGGTAAAATCTTTAAACCAAGAAATGAAAAAGTGAAGAATTTCAAAAAATAGAAAAAGAAGAAGTCTTTCTGAACAAATGCTAGGGAAAAGGAAAGAAAAGAACTTATCTGAATAATATAACCGATTCCAACGATCATGTCGCGCATTCCGGATTAATCAACCCAGTCTATTTGTATCAATCAACCTTCCAGACGGCCTCATGTTGCTGGGGATAAACAGACACTCAACTCTTTGCCAAATGCGGATCCTTCCCGCCAATCTTGTCTTGTCGCCTCATAGTGCCCTTCGAGGGGTTTTCACTAATAAGACTCTCTCATTTCTCTCAACTCCCGTCGCCTTATGGTGCCTCTGAAGGTTTTCACCGATAAGACTTTCTCATTTTATTTTATTTTTCAGCTGAGGATTGGAGTGCTGCCGATATGACTCTCTCTGTTGGGGATTCTTTCGGCTATCAATTCATTTTCAGCTTATGATCTTCTTCTTTGCTGGGGATCAGAGTGTTATTCCCTACTTCCATTTGAATTGACTTAGCACTTCTCAGATACTGATCGGGAGGTCTTTTTTGGACATCAATAAGGGTTTTTGTGTATGGCTGAAAATAGAAGGGGGTATCCAAAGTTCAAAAATAATTTTTAAGGTTAAAATAGTACAACTCTTGGAATCAAACTTTCTTGACAAAATTACAAGCGCCAACTTCTGCCCCAGTTTTTCTTGCTCGGAGATTTTTATTTTGTCACACTATGTTACCTTATGCACACTATGTTACACTATGACCGAGCCGTGAGGCGCCTACGTATCCTTCTTTGAGGAATCAGGTCAAACGTAGTTCCCATTCCTTTGTTTTTGCCACACTTATCATTACTTTTTTTTCGTTTCATTACTGATTCCAAAAGAGGGGTATGAAAGAGTAAATAAGGCTCAAAAGGGGAAGCAAAGGTCAAAGTGTTTGGATAGAAGAAAGAATTGCCTCCGTCATTTCATTCTCTGATAAATGCTAAGTACAAACAAACAACAATTATAATTACAAGAAATCATAATATCTCTTAACTGCGTCAGAATTGATAGCCATGTCGACGCATTTCCCTTCGATATCTGTTGATCATAAAGCGTCATCAGGCTTGCTCTTTTTAGATTGCGATAATCAACACACACCTCGGATTTTCCATCTTCTTCTTCTTCTTCTTTTTTTCATTGGCACCACATTAGCCCACCAATCAGGATATCGAGCGGCCCGAATAACCTTAGTATTCAGTTGTTTGGTCACTTCTTCCTTAATCTTCCCACTCACGTTGGTTTTGAACTTCCTCAATTTTGCTGGACGGGGGGTAATGCCGGGTCAGTGGGCAATTTTTGAACCACTAGATTGGTGCTTAAGCCCGGCATGTCGTCGTATGACCATGCAAAATGTTTTGAATTTAGTAAGTGCTTTGATTAGTTCTTCCCTGATGTTTGGTTCCATGTGGATTCTTATCTTAGCTTCCCTGATGTCATCCGCATCCCCTAGATTGACGGCTTCCGTGTCATTTGAGTTGGGCTCTTTTTTTCAAATTGGCTTAACTCTCTGTTAATTTCTTCGAAGGCTTCATCCTTATCGTATTTCGACTTATCATCACAATCTTGTACTATAAGTTCGAAATCAGATTGATTTTTTTTTTAGACTAGGTTGAAGATCTGTCGTGCATGCCATGTCATTAGAACCAGTAGAAAGAGAACTGTTCAGAAGAAAAAAATAAGAAGAAAAATTAAAACAAAATAAGGAATGAGGAAAAAAAAACTTTCGCTTTATTAAAATACGGGATAGCAAGGTTTCACACTTTGGCGAGCACAAGAAAGATCTGGATTACAACCCTGGAATAATCCAGACAACAAAAAAAGAAAATCAGAGCCCACTACCAAGACTCCCTTCGTATAGGAAGAGGAGTAGCCATTCAATTGTTGATTTTTGCTTTCAACCCTACAAACTGCACATCTGCCTTGTTGGACCCTTTTCCCAACACCATAACTGGCTTGTCATCCACCTTTTCCAACTATACCACCGCTTTCCCACTGGTTAACATTTCTTTTGAACCGACACGGATCATCATCACTGTTTGTGAGGGTTTCTTTAGCTTCCCTCCTTCGTGCATTAGCTCAATCATGTGGGTTTCAAGGTGTGCCGGCAACGGGTTCTGATTGATGTTGGGTGCCTCTGGTGTCTGAACCTCAATCTTGTTGGTGTCAATAAGATTCTGTACTGCATGTTTCAACTTCCAACATTTCTCGGTATCATGTCCGGGAGCCCCCGAACAATACTCACAGCTTACCGAGTGGTCCATATTTTTGGGAAGGGGATTTGATAATCTGGGCTCAACAGGACTCAACAAGCCTAACTACCTTAATTTGTGGAACACGGCAGTATAGGTTTCCCCCAACTCAGTGAATGTTCTTTGTATTTTTTCATTTCTGAAAGCCTGATTTCCCCGAAAACCTGCCCCTGGAGGGTTCTTGTAGGCTCTTGGTGGTGAATAGGTGTTTTGCAGTGGTGTATGTGTGTTCTGGGGAGCCGGTGCGCGCCATTGCAAGCGAACCAGAGGCTGAGTATATGTTTGGGCTTGGTTAATGGAAGAATGGGGCTCTGAAGGGTGATAGTAGTGTTGGTATGAATTGTGGTGGTAAGTTGATTGGCGAGGTCGTTGTTGATTATAGTAAGGCGGTGAACCTCTGGGTCCCGACAAAATTCCTGAATCAACTACCGCTGCTTCCTCTCTCTTCTTTCTTCCGATTTCTCCTACCCCGCCTTGAATAGCTTGAGTAGCTGCCTTAATTGCTGAATAGCTCATAATTTTATTTGTCTTGAGGCCTTCTTCCACCATACCTCCCATCTTTACTACCTCGTTGAATGATTTCCCTACCGCTGAAACCAAATGGGCATAGTAAGTTGGTTCCAAGGCTTGGAGGAAGTAGTCTACCATTTCACTCTCCTTCATAGGAGGATCCACTCTTGCTGTCTGTTCTCTCCACCGGAAGCCATACTCTCTGAAACTTTCATTGTGTTTCTTCTCAAATTTTGTCAAAGATAGTCGATCTGGGATGATTTCCAGATTGTATTGGAAATGGTATGCGAATGCCTGTGCTAGGTCATCCCAGGTGTACCATCTCCCATGGTCCTGGCATGTATACCACTCCAAAGCTGATCCGCTTAAACTTTGACTGAAGTAAGCCATCAATAATTTCGTCCTTTCCCCCAGCTCCTCGCATCTTGCTGCAGAAACCCCTTAAGTGGGTTACTGGGTCGCCGTGCCCATTGTATAGGTCAAATTTAGGCATCTTGAAACCAACTGGTAATTGTACATTTGGGAACAAGCACAAATCCTTGTAAGCTACACTGACTTGCCCACCTAATCCCCGCATCTCTCGGAATGATTGTTCTAGACTTTTGACCTTCCTGAACATTTCTTCTTGTTCAGCATTTTTGGCTGGCTTGTCAATTTTGGTTGGGATATCAAAACGAGGAGCAGTTGAATGGATTTCGGAGGCTTTGAGGGTGGGCTCCGGGGGTAATATTGGTTGTCCTGGGCCTGGAATGTAGGCTCACTAGGAGATTTGTGGAATGTAGCCGGGGGAGGTGCTACGAAAACAGGAGTCACAGGTGGAGGAAAGTATGAAACTAGTTTTGGAGGTGGAGACTGCGGTATTTGAGAGGTGGTTCCTCGGTAGTGTTGGTAAATGGGGAAATTTGGGGATAATTCAGTGGTAATATTATCCTGAGTTTGGGTCATTGATGGAGCAGGGTTAGTTGGGTAAGATAGGGGTAACTGCCCTGTAGACCAAGCCTGGTACATTTCAGCCATTTGCTGTTTGAGTTTAAGCATCTCTTCTTTCATTTTCCCGACATCCATCTCCTCTAGCTCAATACCTGTGTCAACATCTGGGATAGACATACTTTCGGGTATTCGTCCTTTTGATCTCGTGTGATAATGATAATATGTCAGTATACTCTTTAGAGAAACTAACTGCTTGAATTCTGGAAATGAACAAACTTGTTAGTTTTGAGAATTTAACACATATATAATTACACGTTGAGATGCAATGCTCCTAGACAAATATCCCCTTTCTATTATGCATTTGCTCGACTGCTTGTGTCGTCCCAGTTTTCTTGAAAATTTTATTCACTTATATTTTATTTTATTTTATTATATATATTTTATTGTGGTGGTCGAATCTTATGGAGATTGCCTACGTATCATGACCCCGCATGAATCAGACCTTGCGTAGTTCGGACCAATAAAAGATGAACAATACTAATCATTTTTTTTTCAATTTTCATATTAAAACAAACTGGGTTTCAATGGTTTGAAGATTACCTACAAACTTGAAAATCAAACAACCCACATATTTTAATCAAAAGATTTATACTCTCTAAAAAAAATGGCTAGCTTCCTTTCTCCGTTTGACAAATGCAACCGCTATTTTTGCAAATGTGGCCCCTTCCAAATCTCACATGAATTTTGAGGCCGGGGAGGATTATTTTTGACACTTTACAAACTTGTCCGTTCTTTTACGAAAATAACCTTTCGACAACTGAAAGATACTCTAAGGCTATTTCGGCAAGAACCGTTTAAGACGCGGTCGAAGCTGGCTCGACTTATTTTGACCAAAAATCCAAACGGTATTCACCTGACCACTAACTCTTTTTTTTTCAAATTACAATAAAAATCGGGTGTTGCAAACACGGCCCTTCAGCGCCTCGGGGACGAAGATTTTTAAGGCTGTGTGGGTCGATTGGAC
Organism: Nicotiana tabacum; assembly: GCF_000715075.1. Classification (NCBI taxonomy): domain Eukaryota; kingdom Viridiplantae; phylum Streptophyta; class Magnoliopsida; order Solanales; family Solanaceae; genus Nicotiana; species Nicotiana tabacum. Next base: position 170,021,844 of record NC_134086.1, on the reverse strand, counting down.
CAAATCTTAAAAAATGACCCAAAGGTGGTTATTTATGCAAAGTCAGCCTTCCGGCGTCCCTTTCGGGAACATTCGGCTATGTCTTGATAAAACAGCGTCACCCGACTTCTTTATGACAAAATTAAAATTTGACATATTATTTTTGGCTATATTTTAGCAAAAGGGGAGGTTGGACACCACCCGACTTATTTATGACAAGATTAAAATTTTGACACGTTTTTTATTTATTTATTTATTTATTGGTTTTTGGCTATTTTAACAAAAAGGGGGGGTTGGACCCGATGAGGGTTGCCTACGTATCTCACATCCAGTGAGAATCAAACCCGCGTAGTTCGGGCAGGTCATGAATAAAGTAAGTAAACTAATTTTAAATTATTATTATTTTGAATTTGTAAAAGAACTGCTTTGAAAGAAGAAATGAAGTATATATATTTTTTTTTTGAATTTTTGATTGATTTTCTTTTTGAAAGAAAGACTTCTAAGAATTCCTTTTCTTTTGATTTGAAGTTTGAGAATTTCAAAAGTAAAAGGAAGATTTTTTTTTTGTTTTTTTCTTATTCTAAGAAGAAAGAAAATATTTTTTTTGGAATTTTACCTTTAATAAATGAAATGCTTTCTAAAAAAAATATTTTGTTTTTGAATTTTGAAATTTCTTTTCAATTTTTAAAGAAGAAGGAAAATATTTTCGAATTTGTTTTATTTTATTATATATATATTTTAATAATTAAAAAGACTTTCTTAAAGAAGTCAATAATGGAAAATATTTTTGGATTTTTTGTTTTGAAAATTGGGAGTCTAAAAAAAACTTTTCTAGACTTTTTGGCAGGACAAATATTTTTGCAACAAATAAAGATATATATACATTTTTGGAAATAAAGAAAAACTTTTTGGATTTATATATATATATATATATATATATATATATATATATATATATATATATATATATATATTTGCAACAAATAATAAAACCACTTTCAACGCGACTCTTTTTATTTTATTATTTTGAATTTTTCAGAAACGAATAAAAAAAAACTATTTTAAAAGTAAGACTCTTTTTCATTGTCATTTTCAGGGGAAGACAAACTATTTTTCTTTATATATATATATATATATAGGGGAAGACAAACTATTTTCCTTTATATATATATAAGACAAAACAACGATTTTTTTTTTCTTTCTATTTTTTCTTTGGTTTTAATAAAACAAACTAATAAGACATTTTTTTTTCATTTTCTCAAAATTTCGGCAGAGTTTTGACAGTATTTGGGCATTGGTTTTTTTTTCAAAAATAAACAGTCAATTCCCTAACCGCTATTTCTTTTTTTCAATTTTAAAATATTATTCATGATATTCAAAAGTCAGTCAACACACAAATCCGGATCAAATAAATGCGCAAGTAGCAGCAAGTAAGATGCATCAGGATGGTCATTTTTTTTGGTACACCTGTCCTAGACAGACCCAACCCCTGTGTTGAGTCTCCAAAGTCAAATGCACGTGATGCAAACAATCGCTCCTACTAGGGATCCGGCATGAAGCTGAGTTATTCTAAGTGAAAAAACCTGAGGCATATTGATCTAGCCCTGGCTTACCCAAACAGACAGTTTGAGCCGAAGCGGGGGCAACGTACCGGGAGCACGAAAGTCTACCCGGCCTAGTTACTTCCCAACTTCGTCTTATTTGGTATGACTTTAACAGAAAGGTGGGTCACGCGCACGTGTGCACCATAAATTTAGAAGACTCAGAAAGAAGGGGGTTTCGTAGCAGTTGTATATATTCATAATTCAAATAATATTAAAGCGGTAAAAGTGTCATTTAGCACATTGGGCATATATCATGTAAAAAAATCAGATAATAAATAAAGCCAACTATACAAATTATTTTAAGCTCAAATTCTTGAACCCTGAACCAGTGGTTCTGGGTTAGGTCCCCAGCAGAGTCGCCAGAGCTGTCACACCTCCTTTTTACACACCCGAGAGGGTACAAGGGAGTTTTCTCCAATTAAAGGACAGTCGAAACGGGATTTGTTTGTTTGTTTCAGAGTCGCCACTTGGGAATTTTAAGGCGTCCCAAGTCACCAATTTTAATCCCTGAATCGAGGAGAATATGACTCTGTTTATTATTCTGCGAACCAGAAATCCCGAGTAAGGAATTCTGTTAATCCGGAAGAAAGTGTTAGGCATTTCCGAATTCCGTGGTTCTAGCACGGTCGCTTAACTGTTTTTATTCTTGGCTTAATTATCTCGATTTTACATTTTTATTGCATGATTTTGTTATCGCTTCTGTTTAGATTGTTTATAATTAAAGACCCTTCTTTGAATCCAATCACGCGTACGTGTATTCGTTTTATATATTATTATTTTTTTAACGTGAGAAATCGTGTCACGCGTACGTGTACACAATGATATTGATAATATATTTATTATAAAAATAATAATAATTATTATTATTTTTTTCGAAATTGTATTTAAAAATAAAATTAAGAACATTCGTCTTTCTTAAATAGTGAACCGCACATCTCGGGTTTTATAAAATTAATTTAATATCCCCCGACGAATCTCTTTTTTAATAAAAATTTGCTCGAAATTGCGTGAACGCATAATCCGAATTGCCTTTAGAAGTATAATCAAGTCACGCGAATGCATCCTTAATTATGCAAATATTCTTGACATAAAATGTTGCAATTTGTGCTTATAAATCCCATATCCTTCTCATATACTTGTTTTTAGTTCAAAGTTATAATTATTTTGTTAATTTTTGATTTTGAAGATTGAGTTTGAGATAAATAAAGCAATTCTTATTCTCTGCCTATGCGAATATTTGCAAACACTAACTCTATATTTTGTAAAAAAAATCATCGACATTATTTCATACATTAAAAGAAATGAGTTGATCGCGTTCCTAAAATAACTATGCCATTTGTTATTAAGAAAGAGAATTAATCTACCAATTGATTTAATAAGACGGCATCATCTAGCCTTAAACAAAATTGGATATTTGACAAAATAAGCTAGTAATGTAATTTCTGGGTATTTCCGTACTATTCTTTACTTAGCTAGCAATATCACAAGATTTAATTAATGACCAATTTTCTGCAATGTTCCCTATCAATTCAAACAGTAAATGTCATCACTAGTCCTCAAAACATATAAGATTATCGTGGAATTTACTACTCCAGAAGGTTAATTAGTTAACAGTTTATCATGTCAAGTATAATACTATATTAACCAACTAAAACAAAACTGAAACTTAAACTAATAAAATTTAAATGAGTAGAAGACATCCTTATAATTCCAAACTTCATTTACTTGCCATGTTGAAGCTTTTCATGACATGAATTTACAGATATATACCTGGTATTGGAAAACAAGAGAAGATGAAGATGAGAAGCAGCAACAGTAGTAACAATGCAGCACAGCAACGACAGTCCAGCAACACAGGAATAGACCTGTAACAGTAGGAATAGCAGAAAACCCAAGAGACTATAAACGACTCCAAGTATAGAGAAGAAGTAAAAGGCAGGAAGGTTCTGACTATTTCAGATACTAAGCGAGGCAATGAAACAGTAACTATTCTTTTACAACTTCAAAACTCTCCAAAATGAATTCTGCCCCTGTATATTCAGTGTATCCAGAATGTATATTGGATGTATACTTCTCACTCCGCCCCCTCTTTTTTTTTCTTCTCTCTATCTAGTTTTTCCTCTTTTTTTCTCACTTCTTCTTCCTAAATTTTCTCTTCTATTTATAGCAAAATTTTCGAAATTTTCAGATTTTTTTTTTATTATTTTATTATTTTTTTAATTAAAAGAAATCCCACTTACAAATTGCTTTTATTTTTTTAGAAAAAGAAATCCCACCTTTATTTACTTTTATTTTTAAAATTCCAACTTTAATTACTTTATCTTATTAAAATCCCACTTTTTATTTTTTTTAAAAGAGAATCTCACTTTATTTAACTTTTCTTTAAAAAACAAACCACTATCTTTTCTTTTTCTTTTAAAAATGCTACTTTAAATTACTTTAAATTTTTTTAAATTTTCAGATACCTTTATATTTATTTTTTAATTCCAACCTTCTTTTACTTTTAAATTTTTTTTTTAAAACTTTTTATTTTTTTTTAAATTTTCTACATTCTTTTACTTTTTTTTTAAATCATTCCCGAAATTATTATATATGTTTTTTTTTTAAAAAAAATAAAAATAAAAAAATAAAATAAAATATTTTCGGATTTTTTTTATATATTAAAAAACAAAAAATAAAACTATTAATAGTGATAATTCACCTTTTATTTTTTATTTTTTGTTTGGTTTTGTTTTGTGTTGGACAAAAATGAAGATGGGGTGTTGGGTTAATGGAGCGGACCGGGTCGACCCGGTTTGAAACGGACCGGGTCATGGGGAAAGTTGGGCAATTATTTGGGCCTGTGGTTTGAAATTGAAGAAGTGGCCCAATCCGATTTTTCTTTGTATTTTTGTTCTCTTTTCTTCTTTTATTTTTCTAAAACTAAATTATAAAAGTACTTAAATTATTATTAAGAACTAAATTAAGTTATAAAAGCGCAAATTAACTTTCAATAACAATTAACGCACAATTAAGTAATAATTAAGCATAAAATTGTTCATTTGGACATTAAATGCTAAAAATGCAAAAGATTCCTATTTTTGTATTTTTTTATTAATTTAACAAATAAACATGCATAGACAAACATACAAATAGTTACACAAAATATCACAAAAATTGCACACCAAGAAAAATTATTTTATTTTTTGAATTTTTTGGGAGTAATTCTCATATAGGGCAAAAATCACGTGCTTACAGAGGGTATTCAAGTTGATTTGAATAAGATTGAGGCAGTCAAGAACTGGCTCAGACGAGCATCGGCTACGGAGATTCAGAGTTTCTTGGGATTGGCAGGCTACTATCGTCGGTTCGTGGAGGGGTTCTCATCTATCGCAGCCCCGATGACCAGGTTGACCCAGAAGGGTGCCTAGTTCAGATGGTCGGACGAGTGTGAGGCGAGCTTTCAGAAGCTCAAGACAGCTTTGACTACGACACCGGTGTTGGTTTTGCCCACAGGTTCAGGGCCTTATATAGTTTATTATTATGCATCTCGTATTGGACTTGGCGCAATGTTGATGCAGGATGGCAAGGTCATTGCCTATGTTTCGCAGCAGTTGAAGATTCATGAGAAGAACTATCCGATTCATGATTTGGAGTTGGCAGCCATTGTTCACGTGTTGAAGAATTGGAGGCATTATTTGTATGGCGTGACATGTGAGGTGTTCACGGATCACAAGAGTTTGCAATATTTGTTCAAGCAAAAGGAGTTGAATTTGAGGTAGAGAAGGTGGTTAGAGTTGTTGAAAGACTGTGATATCACCATCTTTTAGCATCCGGGAAAGGCCAATGTGGTGGCCGATGCTTTGAGTAGGAAGTCAGCCAGTATGGGCAGTCTTGCTTATATTCTGGTTAGCGAGAGACCGCTTGCTTTGGATATTTAGGTTTTGGCCAATCAGTTCATGAGGTTGGATGTTTCTGAGCCTAGCCGTCCGTGTGTTAGCTTGCACAGTCGCTCGTTCTTCACTATTGGAGCGGATCCGAGATCGATAATATGATGATCCCTATTTGTGTGTCCTTAGAGACATGGTGCAGCACGGAGGTGCCAAGCAGGTTACCTTAGGTGATGATGGAGTTTTGAGACTGCAGGGTCGAGTCTGTGCCTAATGTGGATGGGCTTCGAGAGTTGATTTTAGAGGAGGCCCATAGTTCCCGGTACTCTATTCATCCAGGCGCCGCGAAGATGTATCAGGATTTGCAGCAGCATTATTGGTGGCGGAGAATAAAGAAGGATATTGTTGCATATGTGGCTCGGTGTTTGAATTGTCAGCAGGTTTAGTACGAGCATCAGAGGCCCGGTTGTTCATTTCAAAAGATTAAGATTCCTGAGTGGAAATGGGAGCGTATCACTATGGACTTTGTTGTTGGTCTCCCACAGACTCAGAGGAAGTTCGATGCAGTGTGGGTTATTATTGATAGGCTAACCAAGTTAGCGCATTTCATTACTGTGGTAGTCTCCTATTCTCCCGAGAGGTTAGCTGAGATCTATATCCGGGATATTGTTCGCCTTCATGGTGTGCCCGAGTCTATCATTTCGGATTGAGGTACGCAGTTTACCTCCCATTTCTGGAGAGCAGTAAGAATTGGGCACATTGGTTGAGTTGAGCACAATGTTTCACCCTCAGACGGACGGACAATCCGAGCGGACTATTCAAATTTTGGAGGATATGCTCCGAGCTTGTGTCATTGACTTTGGAGGCTCGCGGGATCAGTTTTTTCCTTTAGCAGAGTTTGCCTACAACAACAGCTACAAGTCGAGTATTCAGATGGCTCCGCATAAGGCTTTATATGGTAGGTGGTGTCGGTCTCTGGTTGGATGGTTTAAGTCGGGAGAGGCTCGGTTATTGGGTATGTATCTGGTTCAGGATGCCTTGGTCAAGGTCTGGATCATTCAGGATAGGCTTCGTACATCTCAGTCCAGGCAAAAGAGTTATACCGACCGCAAGGTTCGTGATTTGGCATTCATGGTCGGTGAGCAGGTATTGTTTTGAGTGTCGCCTATGAAGGGCGTGATGGGATTTGGGAAGAAGGGCAAGCTTAGCCCTAGGTTCATTGGCCCGTTAAGATTCTTGATCGAGTGGGAGAGGTGGCTTATAGACTTGCATTGCCGCCGAGGTTATCAGCCGTGCATCCAGTGTTTCATGTGTCTATGCTTCGGAAGTATCACGACGATCCATCCCACGTGTTAGATTTCAACACTGTCCTGTTGGACAAAGACTTGTCTTATGAGTAGGAGCCGGTAGCTATTCTAGACCAACAGGTTCGTCAGTTGAGATCGAAGAGTTTTCCTTCAGTTCGTGTTCAGTGAAGAGGTCAGCCTACTGAGGCATCAACTTGGGAGTCCGAGTCCGATATGCGTAGCCGTTATCCCCATCTTTTCCCCGATTCAGGTACTTTCTTCTTCTGTCCGTTCGAGGACGAACGATTGTTTTAGAGGTGGAGAATGTGATGACCCAAAATGTCATCACTTATTTTGAAAATGAATTGTGCGTTCCGAGGCCTTAAAAACCTCTTTTATCATTACCTCAATTTGCGTACGCAATCCGAGCGCATACCCGGAAAGCGTATATGTGAAAATATGTGAAAACAATGTTAGATTTTGACTATAAAATGAATTAATTTGACTTCGATCAAAGTTTAAGGTAAATGGATCCAGACCCGTGATTTGACGATCCCGGAGGGTCCGTAGGAAAATATGGGACTTAGGCGTATGCCCGAAATCGAATTCCGAGATCCCAAGCCCGAGAAATGAATTTTTAAAGAAAATTATTTTTTGAATTTTTTTAAAGGATTTGGAAATAAATTTTGATTAGAACATGTTGGTATCAGGCCCGTATTTTGGTTCTGGCGCTCGGTACAGGTCTTATATGTGATTTAAGATAATTCTATGAAGTTTGGTAAGAAACGAAATCCGTTTGACGCGATTCGGACTTTAAATGCAAAATTTGATGTTTAAGGAAGTTTTGGAAAAATTTCATTGATTTTTTTCATAGTTGTTGATGTTATTTTAGTGATTTGAATGTACGAGCAAGTCCGTATGATATTTTTAGGGTGGTCTGCATGTTTGGTTTGGAGCCCCGAGGGCTCGAGTGAGTTTTGGAAAGGCCGCGGGGTGAAAATTTGGACTTAAGGAATTGCAGGCCTGCAGGCTTCGCATTTCCCAGTTCGCATTTCCCAACTTCCCTGCACAATTCCCAAGCCAGCAGAGGTCGGGGTTCGCAATTGCGAACTCTTGTTCGCAATTCCCATACCTGAGACCTGCAACTTTTATACTTAGACGATTTTAAACCCATTTTTCATATCCTCTCAAAACATAAACACACTAGAGCGATTTTTCAAAGGTTTATTCTTCTCCAAATCAATTGTAAGTCATTTTTAACTATTTTTCTTCAATCATTAACATCTTTTAACATGATTTCAACTTAAAATCAATGATTTTCATGGGAAAAATTGGGTGTTTTGGGTAGGACCTAGGTTTTCAAAAAAAGAGGATGTGGACCTCGTTTTGAGGTCCGATTTCAAAACAAATTATATATTTTAGTTCATAGGTGAATGGGTAGTCGAGTTTTGGTTTGAACCTCGGGTTTTGACAATGTGGGCTCGGGGGCGATTCTTGACTTTTTGGGCAAAACTTTGGAAAATTCATTTTCATGCATTCAAATTGATTCATTTAGCGTTTATTGATGTAATTAAGTAACTTGTGACTAGATACGAGCGAATTGGTAATGGAATCAAGGAGTAAAGCTATAGTTGAATCGTGAATTGTGTTCGTGGCATCGAGGTAAGTGTTTGGTCTAACCTTAGCTTGAGGGACTAGGAGTTGAGTCCTATTTGCTATGTTGTAATTGTTGAGTACTGTCACACCTCCTTTTTACCTGTGCCCGCAGGGGCGTAATGGAGTTTTTCCCATTAAAGGACAATCGAAATGGGATTTTATTTAAAGATTCAGAGTCGCCACTTGGGAGATTTATGGTGTCCCAAGTCACCGGTTGAATCCCGAATCAAGGAAAAGATTGACTCTGTATTACAGTTCGCGAACCAGAAATCCGAGTAAGGAATTCTGTTAACCCGGGAGAAGGTGTTAGGCATTCCCGAGTTTCGTGGTTCTAGCACGATCGCTCAACTGTCATATTCGGCTTATTTACCTGATTTTAATACATGTTGAACCTATGTGCAAATTTTAACTTTTTACCGCTTTTATTATTATTATTTTTTAACGAGAGTTGCAACGTCGTGAAAATACATCTCGAACCACGTCACATCAATGCACCCGTGGTTATTGACACATTTCAACTCTGCTGAGATTTGGATTTGGGTCACATAAATGTGCACCCGAGTTTAAGAAAGTAAATTATCAAAAGCGCGTCTAGAATGACTAGCGCATTATTATCTTTGGGGAGGGCCGTGAAATTCACTAAACGGCCCATCCCGAATTCTAAATGTTTCATTTTTAACCATTTATTGAGGGCCCCGCAATTTGTAGCTTTATTTAGCGAGGCTCGTCTCATCTATTATTTTAAAGGACAAACCTACAAGCGACTATGATTTTTGTTTGTCTCTAAAGTAAAAGAAAAAGGTCCTAATTATTTTAACAAGTCCATCTATCATTACTACGATATCAAAAATTTCTTGAATTAAAACAAATTAGCTTTATTAGATTCCAGCATTTGGGCCTGAAGCCAACCAGTGCTGGAAAAGCAGAACAAGCCCAATGGCGGAGAGGGATCGAATCCTATTGACTGCTCAATGCAGCACTCAAATAAGGCGAGTCAAAACTGAAATGAATGGGGATGCAGGGATGAGACTGGGTCATCTCTCAACTGGGCTTAAGAGTGAGCCCAAATTCCTGAAGAAACTTTTGATTTACTGGAAACATGACGTTTATAAAGAGACACCCCAGCATTAATTAACTACCATATTCTCAGGAAATGAAAACTAGCTAATTAATCAGAACTTTAAATTAAAATGGGCATGCTTCAATATTATCAGTACTGTAACGAATAACCTTGATTCAACCTATTATTTAACATAATGTCCTAATCATAGCACCTCAAGTTAAAAAATTTTAAAAAAGTAAACTCGCATTTCTTTTGTCAATATATCCGGACCTAGAACAAATAGACATGAACTTCAAACTGTTGCCTACCATAAACTACCAAGAAAAATATGGAACCACATCCTGCATTTAACTAGTGCAAATTGTTGCATCACACCCCACTACAGCCAACAAAACCCGCCGAACCTGTTTTTAACATATAAAACTATTTGGATCAATTTTATAACTACTGGAGATGAATTACTGGAGTTGAATTAAGCTATACCATACAACCCTGGTAATACTGAATGAACTAGTAAGCTAAGACAGTCCAGAATAGTCCATACAACATATAATCCAAACAGTTGTTCTAATAATGCAAAAACAAATACTAAGCATTTAACTAGCAACTATCAAATGATAAAACAATTGACAGCATCCAGATGAACTCGAATCTGGCCAGTGTTTCTATTTCAACTTAACTCAAAGTTACATCAGGGTGATCCAAAGGTATACCTGGAAGTTATAACAATGAAGAAAGAGAAAATCAGTGGCAGCGACCAGCAAGTGTAACAGCAGATTTGGAGTTCAAACAGCCACGAACACAACCAGTTCAGCCCAGAAATATATTTATCAATCCAGGAAGAGTTCAGAAATGTTTTGAACCAATAAGATGAATAGATTAACCCAAAACCGATTCGAATAAACCCAAATGACCTTCAAATTGACCCTAGAAACATACCACAACAACAACACGCTCAAACTGATCCGAGAATGTCTCGACTAAAACCAAAAGTCTACTGGAAAACCAAGTAGAAAACACTACTGACTCCAGTGGCTAGCAATTTGAAAGTTCTCAAAAAAAAGCTCTTAAAATTGACATCTCAAATTCTCTGTATGTTTCAAATTAGAACTGAATGCCCTCAAAGTTTTCAAAATGCTCCCTAAGAACTGAAACCTTAGAAAAACTCTCCAAAAAAAACTTTCTCAAACTGATTCCTAGTCCTCTCAGCTCTCCCAAGTTCTGTCCTAAGTCCCTCCACTTATACCCAAACACTGACCTTGCCAGCTCTCAAGAGCACTTATGCAGAATTTTTTAACTAATTCTGCCCATGATCTTCTTTTAGTACCCCACTAGAGTATGTTTTCCCCATTACCCCTTGTCTTTTCTTTATTAAATTCAAATAGGTATGGGCACCTATTTCTTAATCCATTTCCTTTAAACCCCATACTGTTATGTTTCCCATCCCACTATTATTAAACAAATGTCTTATTTTAATGGCACATTAGTACCTACTATCAGAATTTCAAATTTAAAGTCCAAATTCCCCCCCCCCGATGCCCTAAACTATTATCCTACATGAACCCCTTTCAATCTGTACCAAACCCTTCAGCTATAACCAATTCAAACTATCAAATTCCTAACAACTGACTCCTAACTCAACTGGACAAATTACAAAACTTCAGATTTGAAAGACCAGTAGACCTCCTGATGACCAACTAGGCAGGTAATCGACAGTATGAATTGCAAACAAAGGGAATCACACACTATAGAACAAGTTTTAATTCACAACAGTTTTGACTAAACCCAACTACTCTCAACATGAGCCTGCAATTAGAGATGAGGCAAAGCAAAGGTCATGAAAAGAAACCTGATTAATAGCACAAATCTAGATTCAAACAATCATGAACCATTTCCTAAGCATTAGGTCTATTGTACAGGCCAACATCACTGATTAAGGAATCACAATGACAAAGTAATTGGTAGCCTGACCTTAAACCAAACTAACCGGACACAAATTAGACCAGTTCTTGACAAATTCAACTCAAACTGGCCCAAATTGGAACTTAGACTACTGACCATAATTCAAACGGGAGATTCATGCAAATTTATAGAAGAGGAAGGGACAGAGTAAACAAACGGAACTGCAAGAGTGAACAATCAAAACTAGACGTAAAAGACTTACCCGAATCACAACTCGATTAAAAACCTCGAGGATCTTCCCACTTTCAAGCCTAGACGGACTTTAACCATGTGTTTTCTAAGGAAAACAGCATGGCTAAAGTCAGTCTCTAACTCAAAATTCATGGAACCTGGCCTGCCTAACTTCGATCTGGAATCTGAGCTGCCCCACGATGATTTGAAAAGAATTGATCTAGGGTTCATGGTGAGTGGGTCCAGGAGATCACAGGGTGTGAGTTTGGGGGCTATTGGGTAAGCTAGGGTTTTGCTCGAATCTTCGATTGAAGATTCGAGAAGTTGCAGTATGATTCGAGGTTAATGGAGTGTGGAATCGAAGAGGGGGGAGCAGGGTGGTTCAGGGGTGTATTTTTGGGGTTGTTTGGCCACCGTCCGCGCCGTGGGCGATTTCCGGCGGGCGGAAGGCTGCGATGTGTGTTTTGGTCTCTGAAGAGACGAGAGAGGGGTGGGGGCTAGAAGGGGGTGGGGTTCATTTGGATCCCTTATATACATACGTGGGGATTGGATCCAAGCCGTTCGATCAAGTGAGATCAATGGGTTGGATCAATTCCCTTATAGGAAACAATGTCGTTTGGTTTCGTTGGGGGACTGGGTCGATCCGGGGACAAATGGGTCGGGTTGTGGGGATTGTGCTGAGGCGTTGGATCAAAACGATTCAACGGTTGGATTTTGTTGATCCTGAAACGCTGTCATTTCATTGAGCTGATGGCAGACTGGGTTAGGACGGGTATTGGGGTGTTTGAATTGGGCTGTAAGGATTTGGGCCTTGGGGATTTAAATTAATTTGGGCCCAATTCCGATTTCTTTTTCTATTTTTTGTTCTTTTCTACTTATTTCCTTTTTAATTCCTAAATTACAACCAAAATCCTAAATTAAATCATAAAATCGACAATTAACTTAAAATATTAACTCTTAATAATAATTATCACACGAAATTAAACAACAATAAAGATAAAATCACACAATTTGGACATTAAATGCTAAAAATGCAAAGTACATATTTTTGTGATTTTTCCATTTTGTAAAACAAACTTGATTGTTTAATTAATTCCTAAATTGTAAAACTAAATCCTAAATGCACAGGCAACATATATTTTTTTGTATTTTTCCTTAATTAAAACAAAATAAACATGCCCAACCAAATACAAACAATTAACCAAAAACGCCACGAAAAATCCTCAAAATTACACACAAAGAAAAATTGTTTTATTTTGAATTTCTGGGAGTAATTCTCGTAGGGCAAAAATCACGTGCTCACAGCTGCCCCTCTTTGTCCAGAAACACGAAGAGTTTCCGTGCAAAGATAAATTGAGCGAATACGAGCGATTTTTGCCCGTTCGACTACTCCGTGTGAAGCATTTTTTGAAAGATTTGACCGAACCTCTGCTTCGAATGTTTTCTACATATCCCTGGCTAAAAGGGAATCAGGTCAATGTAGTTCGAGAAGTTTTGGTAGCCGGGACTACCATGGAGCTGTGGATTTACTGGTACTGTTGTTGTTGCTGCTGCCGCTACTTACTGACTTCCTTATTACACCATGCTAAAAGAGAACAAGAAGCTGGACTAAACTATAGTCCATGAATCACAAAATCTTATCTAGATCTTCAAACTTGCTCTTGTTGCCTTGTGTTTCCTCTGATATTTCTTTACTTCCGACTTGACTTGTACTCTCTCTTGATTGCTGAACTCGAACTACTTACTTCCTTCTTGTGGGCTTCGCATTATTTTTTCCTTCGAAGCTTGAACTGCCTTCTTCTGAACATTGTTGCCCTCTTTCTAATTTCTGAACTTGAATTTATGCTGGGGATTTTTGTTGTATCCCTCTGCTTTACTGACTTCAACAACTACTTAAAAAGATAACGCCATTCCGTTCTCCAGGCGGGCTCCTGACTTCAATAACTTCTTAAAAATATAACACCTCCATTCTCCAGGCGGGCTCCTGATTTCAACTACACTTTTTTTTTAAAAAAAATAACACCTCCATTCTCCAGGCGGGCCCCTGACTTCAATTATGACTTAAAATATAATACCTCCGTTCTCCAGGCGGGCTCCTGACTTCAATAACGACTCGAAAATATAACACCTCCATTCTCTAGGCGGGCTCCTGACTTCAATAAACAACTCAAAGATAATACCTTCATTCTCCAGGCGGGCCCCTGACTTCAATTATGACTTAAAATATAATACCTTCGTTCTCCAGGCGGGCTCCTGACTTCAATAACGACTCGAAAATATAACACCTCCATTCTCCAGGCGGGCTCCTGACTTCAATAAACAACTCAAAGATAATACCTCCATTCTCCAGGCGGGCTCCTGACTTCAACAACTTCTTCAAAATATAACACCTTCATTCTCCAGGCGGGCTCCTGACTTCTATTATGACTTAAAAATATAACACCTCCATTCTCCAGGCGGGCTCCTGACTTCCAACACAACTTAAAAATATAACACCTCCATTCTCCAGGCGGGCTCCTGACTTCAACTACCTTTTTTTAAAAAAATATAACACCTCCATTCTCCAGGCGGGCTCCTGACTTCTACTGCAACTTAAAAATATAACACCTCCATTCTCCAGGCGGGCTCCTGACTTCTACTACGACTTAAAAATATAATACCTCCATTCTCCAGGGGGCTCCTTACTTCTACTACGACTTAAAAATATAATACCTCCATTCTCCAGGCGGGCTCCAGGCGGGCTCCTGACTTCCACTACGACTTAAAAATATAATACTTTCATTCTCCAGGCGGGCTCCTGACTTCCAACACAACTTAAAAATATAACACCTCCATTCTCCAGGCGGGCTCCTGACTTCAACGACGACTTAAAAATATAACACCTCCATTTTTCAGGTGGGCTCCTGACTTCAACAACATCTTAAAATGTAACACCTCTGTTCTCCAGGCGGGCTCCTGACTTCTACTACGACTTAAAAATATAACACCTCCATTCTCCAGGCGGGCTCCTGACTTCAACGACGTCTTAAAAATATAACACCTTCATTCTCCAGGTGGGCTCCTGACTTCAACAACTTCTTAAAATGTAACACCTCCGTTCTCCAGGCGGGCTCCTGACTTCTACTACGACTTAAAAATATAATACCTCCATTCTCTAGGCGGGATCCTGACTTCAATTATGACTTAAAAAGATAATACCTCCATTCTCCAGGCGGGCTCCTGACTTCGTCTACAACTTGAAATGATAACAACCTCCATTCTCCAGGCGGGCTCCTGACTTCCAACACAACTTAAAAATATAACACCTCCATTCTCCAGGCGGGCTCCTGACTTCAACGACGACTTAAAAATATAACACCTCCATTCTCTATGAGGGCTCCTGACTTCAACAACGACTTAAAAATGCGTTCTATTGTCGTTGTTCCTTCCTGCCTCCTGAACTATTTTCCTTCTAACTTGAATTAACTTCTTTCAGAACTGCTTCCCTCAAAACTAGTGTTTCATTCCTCTGAAAGCTGCTGGGGATAACCTTGGTGTTTCATTCAAAATATGTTATTTTCCTCCTTCGAAGACTACTTCCCTTAAAGCTGGTGTTTTCCTTCCTCTGGAACTACATCCCTTAAGATTTGTGTTATCTTCCTCCCAAAATTGCTTTCTTTAAAACTTGTTTTGCCTTCTTCCGTAAACTGCTGGGGATACCACTTTATCCAAACTTGTGTTATCTTTCTCTTTTCCACAGGGTACCTGACTTTATGAAAATTTTAAAAATGAAAGAAAATTTTCTTCCCCAGTTTGACAATTTTTCTTGCGGCATGTCTTTCTGTCATCAATAACATTTCCTGTCCCTGCTTAAAATCAAAGAGAATTTGTTAGTTTAACACGTGGGGATGCTCTTGCTAGGGACGGTTTTCCCTTTCGCTCTTTTCCATGCTCTGCGTTGTTCGACCATCTTGAAACTTGGTCGATAACTTCCGACCTTCTTGATGATTCTGTATTCCCCAACTTCTCGACCGTTGTTTTCCACCTTTGCTCCATATTGTCCCGAAAACTTAGACCAATTCATCATTTGGTCGTACAACGACGTCTTTCTCGTCCCATCACATTATCCTTACATGTCTTATCCCCATTTACCTTGCACCATGTTGGCAACTGGTAGTTAGCTTTGAAAAATCTTTCTTAAAAATAAACTACTATTAATCAAAAAGAGAATGGAAAATGATGACTTCGAAAGATAGAACAAGAAAAATCTTTCTGAACAACTATTTGAAGATGAAATAACTTATCTGAATGGTATAACCGATCCCAATGGTCATGCCGCTCATTTTTGGATTAATCAACCCAGTCTGTTTACATCAATCAATCTTTCTGATGTCCCTACTTTGCATTTCAAAGGTCCCGCAACCCATCTTCTTTTGCCGAAACAACATCTTTATTCTACTTGATGTCTCAACAGATCCTTTCTATCAAGTTTATCTCGTTTGCCCCCTTTTAATTCCTTGTCGCCTTATAGTGCCCTTCGAGGGGTTTTCACTAATAAGACTCTCTCGTTTCTCTCAACCCTCGTCGCCTTATAGTGCATGTGAAAGTTTTCACCAATAAGACTCTCTCACTTTATTTCTCTCAACTTCTGTCACCTTATGGTGCCTGTGAAGGTTTTCACCAATAATACTCTCTCATTTTATTTCTCTCAATTTCTGTCGCCTTATGGTGCCCGTGAAGGTTTTCACCAATAAGATTCTCTCATTTTATTTCTTTTCAGCTAGGGATTGGGGTGTTACTGATAAGATTCTCTCATTTCATTTCTTTTCTGCTGGGGACCAGAGTGTTACTCCAGACTTCCATTTCCCGACTTGGCACTTCTCGGATACTGATCGGGAGGTCTTTTGGACATCAATATGGGTTTCTGGTGTATGGCTAAAGAAAAAATTTAAAATAATTTTGATGGGTAAAACATTACAACTCTTGGAATCAACTTTCTTTCCCAAAATTATAAACACAACTTCTGCCCCAGTTTTTCTTGCTTGGGGATTTTTGATTCTTATTACACTATGACCGAGCCGTGAGGCACCTACGTATCCTTTTTGAGGAATCAGGTCAAACGTAGTTCCCATTCCTTTGTTTTTCTTGTGACTTTTCTTTTGTCTTTATTATCATTATTTTTCTTTTCTCCCTTTTTCATTTTTATTACTGATTCCAAAAGAGGGGTATGAAAGAATAAATAAGGCTCAAAAGGGGAAGCAAAGGTTGAAGTGTTTGGATAGAAGAACAAATTGCCTCCGTCATTTCATTCTCCGATATCATGCCAAATGCAAACAAACAACAATTACAATTAAAAGAAATCATACATAATATCTCTTAACTGCATCAGAATTGATAGCCATGTCGATGCATTTTCCTTCGATATCTGTTAAACATAAAGCACCATTGGACATCACTCTGGTTACAATGAATGACCCTTGCCAATTCGGGGCGAACTTGCCTTTTGCCTCAGCCTGATGTGGAAGGATGCGTTTCAGCACTTGCTGGCCCACTTCAAACTTTCGGAGACGCACCTTTTTGTTGTACGCTCTTTCCATTCTCTTTTGATATAACTTACCATGACACACAACTGCCAATCTTTTTTCATCAATCGAATTCAACTGCTCCAGACGAGTTTTGACCCACTCATCATCATCAATCTCATCTTCAGCGACAATCTCAGCTTCAACTTCCGCAGGTATTACAACTTCAGATCCATATACCAACAAATAAGGAGTTGCACCTACTGAAGTACGGACAGTGGTGCGATAACCCATCAATGCAAATGGTAATTTTTCATGCCATTGCCTCGAACCTTCTACCATTTTCCGAAGTATCTTCTTTATGTTTTTGTTGGCTGCCTTAATTGCTCCATTCGCCTTGGGACGATATGGGGTGGAATTGCGGTGTGTAATCTTAAACTATTGACATACCTCTTTCATCAAATTGATGTTAAGATTAGCACCATTATCCGTGATGATCACCTTTAGGATTCCAAAT
Source organism: Nicotiana tabacum (assembly GCF_000715075.1). Lineage (NCBI taxonomy): Eukaryota > Viridiplantae > Streptophyta > Magnoliopsida > Solanales > Solanaceae > Nicotiana > Nicotiana tabacum. The sequence continues at coordinate 170,004,236 of NC_134086.1, read as the reverse complement.
CGACACATGACATTTCAGTGAACAAAATCGACCACTGCTTTCTTGGTCACAGATTTGAAAGTTTTGGCCTCAACCTATTTGGTGAAATAATCAATGGCTACCAGAATGAACTTATGCCCGTTGGATGCTGTTGGCTCAATTGGTTCAATGATATCCATGCCCCAAGTGATAAAGGGCCATGGCGCTGACATTGTGTGCAATTCTAATGGTGGAGAATGAATCAAATCTCCGTGTATCTGACACTGATGACATTTGCGCACAAAACCAATACAATCTCGCTCCATGGTGAGCCAATAATAACTTGTTCGGAGAATTTTCTTCGCCAGCACATATCCGCTCATATGTGGTCCGCAGACTCCTGAATGTACTTCGGACATGACAGCCATAGCTTGTCTAGCATCTATGCATCTTAACAATCCCAGGTCTGGTATTCTCTTATACAGAACTCCTCCACTCAAGAAACATCCACTTGCCAACCGTCGAATTGTTCTCTTTTGATCCCCCGTGGCTTGCATTGGGTATAACCCCATTCTGATGTATTCCTTGATATCGTGGAACCATGGTTCGTCATCCAGTTCTTCTTCAATCATGTTACAATAAGCATGCTGATCTCGGACTTGAATATGCAAATGATCGACATAAGCTTTAACCGGATGGTGCAGCATTGATGCTAGGGTAGCCAAAGCATCGACGACCTCTTTATGGACCCTTGGAATATGCCTGAACTCTACTGATCTAAATCGTTGGCAAAGATCATGTAAGTATTGTCAGTATGGGATGAGCTTCAGATCTCGCGTTTCCCATTCTCCTTGAATTTGATGTACCAGAAAGTCCGAGTCTCCCAAGACCAAGACTTCCTAGACATCCATGTCTGCAGCTAACCTTAACCCCAAAATGCATGCTTCGTACTCAGCCATATTGTTGGTGCAATAAAAACGAAGTTGAGCCGTAACAGGATAGTGATGCCCTATTTCAGAAATAAGCACAGCTCATATTCTGACTCCTTTCATGTTAGCAGCCCCATCAAAGAAGAGTCTCCAGCTTGGTTTTCCGGCCTGTTCTAGTTCATCAATATGCATCACCTCTTCATCAAGAAAATAAGTCCTCAGTGGCTCATACTCTTTATCGACCGGGTTCTCGGCCAAATGATCGGCCAATGCTTGGGATTTCATCGCAGTTCGAGTCACATAAATTATGTCAAACTCTGTGAGCAAAATCTGCTATTTTGCAAGTCTCCCTGTCGGTATAGGCTTTTGAAAGATATACTTCAACGGATCCAAATGCAAAATGAGGTAGGTAGTGTAGGATGACAAATAATGTTTCAACTTCTGTGCTACCCAAGTTAGGACACAACATGTCCTTTCCAGGTGAGTGTACTTAACCTCATAAGCCGTGAACTTCTTGCTAAGATAATAGATGGCTTGTTCTTTTCTGCCGGTGGCATCATGCTGCCCCAGTACACAGCCAAATGAATTTTCCAGGACAGTCAAGTAAAGAATCAAAGGTCTCCCTAGTTCTGGTGGTACCAGCACAGGCGGGTTAGACAAGTATCCCTTTATCTCGTCGAATGCTTCCTGACACTCATCAATCCACTTGACCGCAACGTCCTTCTTCAACAACTTGAAAATAGGCTCGCAAGTCGTCGTGAGCTGAGCGATAAACCTGCTGATATAGTTCAACCTTCCTAACAGACTCATCACTTCAGTCTTGTTCCTCGAAGGTGGAAATTCTTGTATGGCTTTGATCTTTGATGGGTCCAACTCGATGCCTCGCCGGCTGACTATGAATCCCAACAGTTTTTCGGTTGGAACACCAAATGCACACTTTGCGTGGTTAAGCTTGAGGTTGTACCTGCGAAGCCTCTGGAAGAATTTCCTTAAATCCCCGACATGGTCAGTCTGGTGCTTTGATTTTATGATCACATCATCTACATATACCTCAATCTCCTTGTGTATCATATCATGAAATACAGTAGTCATTGCCCTCATATAAGTTGCCCCAACATTCTTCAAACCAAATGGCATTACCCGGTAGCAATAAGTTCCCCAGGGTATGATGAATGCCGTCTTTTCTACATCTTCTTAATCCATTAGAATCTGATGATACCCGGCATAGCAATCCACAAAAAATCCAATCTCGTACTTGGCACAATTGTCAATCAAAATGTGGATATTGGGTAGTGGGAAGTTATCCTTCGGACTTGCTTTGTTGAGATTGCGGTAATCGACCCATACTCTGATCTTGCCATCCTTCTTCAGCACAGGCACAACATTAGCCAACCAAATAGGATATCGGGTGACCCGGATAACCTTTGCATCCAACTATTTGGTAACCTCTTCTTTAATCTTCACACTCATATCAGTCTTGAACTTCCTCAACTTTTGCTTGACGGGGGAGAATGCTGGGTCAGTGGGCAATTTGTGAACCATTAAATCAGTGCTCAAACCCGGCATGTCATCATAAGACCACACAAAAACATCTTTGTACTCGATGAGTGCTTTGACTAGCTCCTCCCGGATTTCTGGCTCGAGGTGGACACTTATCTTAGTCTCTCGGACATTGTTTGTGTCCCCAAAATTGACGGCTTCTATGTCATTCAAATTGGGTTTGGGTTTTTCTTTGAAGTGAATTAACTCCTTACTAATCTCTTTGAAGGCTTCATCATCACATTCTGATCCGTAACCACAATCTACTTCTTGAACTAATATTTCGAACTCAGATTGATTTTTAAGACTGGGCTGAGAATTCCTTATGCATGCCATGTCATTAAGACCAGTATAAAGAGAACTGTACAAAAAAGAAAAGAAGAAAACAAAATTAAAATAAAATAAGGAATGAAGAAGAAACTTTTTTATTTTATTAAATTACGGGATAACAAGGTTTCACACTTTGATGAACACAACAAAAATAAAAAAAATCTGGACTACAACCCTGGAATAATCCAGAAAACAGGAAGGAAAATCAGAGCCAACTACTAAGACTCCCTCCGAATGGGAAAAGAAGTAGCCATCCAATTGTTGATTTTTGCCTTTGGCCCCACAAACTGCACATCCGCCTTGCTGGACCCCTCCCCAACTTCTACCATGTTAATTTTGGTAAATAATCTTTCAAATCCCTCATTTAAGTCTCCATCTGCACCAATCAATGGCCCTGTAACCTTGGACAACAATTGTTTTTTGATGCTCGGCCTGACAAAAGATCTGGATGATATTGGCTTGGGAAGGACCCAACCTCTTTTCTTCAACTTGCGGGACCGTCTCACATCCACCACGGTTGGCTTGAACCCCAGCCCAAAGGTATCCAGATTTTTGGGCAAAGAAACCGGTTGAACAATACCCTGAAGATCAGCCCCTAAACCTTTGTCTGGCACAAACCCGTTTTTCAATATCTCCGAGGCTACCATGACAGTTGGAGCTGCTATTTTGGGAAGTGGGATGCTTTCACCCTCGGGAACTTTGTCCACTGAAACCGTATCGAAAACCTGGTAAACCCACGGCCTCTTGTCATCGTCAGTCTCTATGAAGGGTACGATGGCATCACTTACAGTGCTTGTATTGTCTTCCCCATGCACTACAATCTCTTGCCTATCCTATTCGAATTTGACCATCTGATGTAGTGTAGAAGGCACTGCTTTGGCGGCGTGGATCCAGGGTCGCCCCAACAGAAGAATATATGACACTGCCACGTCCAACACTTGAAACTCCATGGTGAACTTGACCGGATCAATTGTTAATTCAAGTACGATGTCACCCACTATGTCTGTACCACCTCCATCAAACCCTCGAACATAGATGTTGTTCTTGTGAATTCTGTCACCATCGACCTTCAGTTTGTTCAACGTGGCCAAAGGACAGATATTGGCACTGGACCCATTATCAATAAGTACTCGAGTGACTACCGAGTCTTCACACTTCACGGGCAAATAGAGGGCTCTATTATGTTCTATACCCTCCACGGGCAACTCATCATCTGAAAAAGTGACCCTGTTGACCTCAAAAATCTTGTTTGCTATTTTCTCCAGATGGTTCACAGAGATCTTATCCGGAACATGGGCTTCATTCAGAATTTTCATCAATACCCGGCGGTGCTCATCTGAATGGATCAACAAGGATAACAATGAGATCTGTGCCAGGGTTTTCCTCAACTGCTCCGTAATGGAGTAACCTTGCGTCTTCATTTTCTTTAAAAATTCTTCCTCCTCTTCCTCGGTAACTGGATTCTTTGTCGCTACTAGATTGGCCCTTCTTAACTCTGTGGGAGCAAAACACCTTCCCGAATGAGTTAGACCTTGGGCTTCACACACTTCTCCTTTGACTTCTTTCCCTTTGTAAATCACCGTCACCCGTTCATAATTCCATGGAACAGCCTTGCTGTTGATCACTGGAAGCTGAGTTACCGGTTTTATAATAACAGGCTTTGTGCGAGCACCCTTCACGACCACAACAGGTTTACTTGCAACCCCTGGCACTACCACTTTAGCTTTCTCGGGTTTCACTGCAACAAGGCTCGACGACCCTCTCTCGGCTACCACAGCTGGCTTATCATCTACCCCTCTCAACTGGACCACTGATTTCTCACTGGTTACTTTTTCCTTTGAGCTGGTTTCGCTGGAATGGATCATCTTTACCGTCTGTGAGGGCTTCCTGAGCTCCCCCTATTTGTGTATCAACTCAATCATGTGTGTCTCATGGTGAGCTGGAAGTGAATTCTGATTAATATTTGGTGCTTCTAGGGCTTGAACCTCGATCCGATGAGTATCGATAAGCTCTTGCACAGCTGTTTTCAGCTTCCAACATTTTTCTGTATCATGCCTTGGGGCCCCTGAACAGTACTCACAACTCACCGAGTGGTCAATATTTCTAGGGGGGATTTGGCATTTTAGGCTCAATTGGATTCAACATGCCCAACTGCCTCAATTTGTGGAAAAGACTGGTATATGATTCCCCTAGTGGAGTGAAAGTCTTTTGCTTCTGTAACCTCTCATTCTTGAGGGCTGGGTTTGGTTGGAAACCTATCCCGGGGGGATTTCTGTAGGCCCTTGGGGGTGGATATGTGTTTTGTGGAGCTGGGTATGGATTTTGTGGAGCCGGCGCATGCCATGGCGCGTGTGCCGGAGTTTGGGTATAAGTTTGTGCATGATGGACGGAAAAATGGGGATCTGGCGGTGGGTAGTAATGTTGTGGAGGGCTATATGGAGTATGGGGTTTAGTGGTAGGGTCGTGGTTGGCTAAAGTAGGGTGACGGGCCTCTAGATCCGAACCAGGCTCCGGACTCAACAGTCATGACATCTTCTTTCTTCTTCTTCTTCCCAAGTACACCCAGTGCCGCTTTGGATGGCCTGAGTGGTTGCCTTGATCGCTGAATAGCTCATGATTTTGTTGGAATTAAGCCCCTCCTCGACCATGCCTCCCATTTTTACAACCTCATTAAAAGACTTGCCAATTGTGGACACCAAATGACCAAAGTAAGTTGGCTCCAGAGCCTGCAAAAAGTAATCGACCATCTCGCTTTCTTTCATTGGGAGATCTACCCTTGCTGCTTGCTCCCTCCACCGGAAACCATATTCTCTAAAGCTTTCACTATGCTTCTTTTCTAGTTTGGTCAGGAACAGTCGGTCCGGAATGATCTCAAGATTATATTGAAAGTGACAAGCGAATGCTTGGGCTAAATCGTCACATGTGTACCACCTGCTATGATCTTGTCTGGTGTACCATTCTAACGCCGATCCACTTAAACTTTGACTGAAATACGCCATCAGTAATTCATCTCTTCCGCCTGCTCCCCTTATCTTGCTACAAAAACCTCTCAGATGAGCCACCGGTTCACCGTGTCCGTTGTACAAGTCGAATTTGGTCATTTTGAACCCTGCCGATAGTTGTACATTTGGGAACAAACACAGGTCTTTGTAAGCTACACTCACCTGACTTCCTAACCCTCTCATATCCCTGAAGGATTGTTCTATGCTTTTCATTTTTCTGAACATCTCTTCCTGTTCAGGATTTCTGGCCGGTTTCTCTATTTTCCCCGGTAGGTCAGAATATGGATCATATGGATAGGTTTCGGGCGCTTTGAAGGTAAGCTCTTGGGGATAATACTGGTTGTCCTGAGCTTGGAACACAGGTTCACTCGGGGATTTATGGAGTGCAGCTGGTGGAGATGCCACAAAGACAAGGGTGATTGGCGGAGGAGGGTATGAAATTGATTTTGGTGGTGGAGCTTGTGGCGTATGAGAAGTAGTGCCATGGTAGTGTTGATAAATGGGAAAACCTGTATCGGTGGCGGGATGATCCTGAGACTGAGCTAATAGTGGGGTAAAAGCAGGGTTAGCAGGGTAAGCTGGCGGTGATTGCCCTTTGGACCAGGCCTGGTACATTTCGGCCGTCTGTTGCTTAAGCTTGAGCATCTCCTTTTTCATTTTATAGACGTCCAACTCCTCTACCTCAACACTAGTGTAGACATCTGGGATAGACATGATTTCCAGTATTGGTCCCTTTGATCTGGTTTGGTAATGATAATGTGCAAGTATCCTCTAAATACTAACTGCTTGAATTTTCTAGAAATCAACAAACTTGTTAGTTTTTAGAGTTTAACACATATGCAATTACACGTTGGGATGCAATGCACCTAGGCAATTAACCATTTCTATCATGTATTTGCTTCGGTTGCGTGCGTCATTCCAGCCTCTCATAATTGTGCCTCTTTTTAAGCTTCCTTTATTCTATCCTTCTTTATTTATTTTTCATTTTCCCTTTTCTTTTTTTTTCTTTTTTAGTGGTGGTCCAATTCTATAGAGATTGCCTATGTATCATGTCCCCGCATGAATCAGACCGTGCGTAGTTCTGTCACGAGTGCGGAAAATAAAGACACCATTTTTGGATTTTTCAATCTTCATTAGCAAAACATTTTATTACAAGGCAAAACATTTTTGAAAGGAAACTGACAGGCTTGATACAGACTACAGACTTTATGCAAAAAGGAAATACAAACTCCAACGGACAATAGACTCTGAAGACAAGGAAAATACAGACTCAAACTATGAATGTCTCAAAGTTTTGAATTTTGGCGCCTGCGGGGCGTCGTTCGGACTTGCCGCGGGCTTTGGTGCAAGGCCCCTTTGCAGATCTTTCAAATCTTCCATGATCTGGTGGACATAAATCATTATTGAAGCAAAGAAGGTGGTACGGGACATATCCTCACAAGCTAGGCACTTTATGGTGATGTGGTGCCCGATATCGTCAATTCTTCCCTTGATTTTGTCCTTTTCCATAAGCAATCACTCTATTTGTTGATTCCGCGTCCCCAGTACTTAAGTGTTGTAAAAGAGTTGATCCTGAAACTTATTCATCTGTTTCTTCATTTAGACCGTCAGATCATAGTAGCGCTTCCTATCTGTTTTGGCATCTCGGGCTTGTCTGAAGATCCGCTCTTCGTAGTCCCTCTTCATTTGTTGCATGAACCGTACTTGCTCTTCTGTCTTCTTTATCCATTTCACCTGGATTCTCGCTATACCAGCTTTAGATTTTTCCAGGTCTTCTTGATACCCGAGGACTTTCTTCTTTAGATCGTTTATGAGCCTTTTATCAGCTCGACTTCTCTTCTAGCTTCTGGCAGCTATTTTCATTTCCTGGATTTGAGTTTTGAGGACCTCGTTTTCCTGAGCTATTTTTCTCCTTTCTCCCTCATCTGCAGCGATATGCAAATCTTTCTCAAATTTCAAATCCATAACTTGCTTCTCCAACTTGTCTATTGTAGCCTTATACTCGTGTTCTTTAGCCAACCAATCCCACTGTTCTTGCGACTCCTTGATGAACTCCTGGAGATGGGGTCTTTTAGCCGGCCTTTCATGCTCAAGTTCTCTCCTGTACCAAGCAAGGTATCCTGGCGCCACTTCGCCTTTGGCCCGATCCTGTACGCAAGTATCTGCTTTTAAATATTGGCATTCACTCCAAATCTGACGAACTCTTGCTTCAGGAAAATGTCCGGGCTAATCTCAATTACTTGAGCACTAAGATCTTCCTCCTATGACACTGTTTGGCATTTCCCGAGTTGTCTCAAAACCCGATATGGCGCATAGGGCTGAATGCTCTTGAGCCCCATCAATAGAATGTGGGTCCTAGCTGCCGGCATATATATGACTTCATCAACGGGCAACCATCCTAGCGTCCACTGTATTTGGCTGGCGGTGAGGGTCCGAAAGAATGATGTCCACGCCATAACTCCTTCGGGTAGACTGACCCCCTTAATTCTTGTGTAGAACTCTTCTATGCAAGTTTTCTTCGAGGAACCATAACTCAAGAGCTGGGAACGGTGGAAGAGATGCTTAGTCATCCATATTTGTAGCAACAAGTTACACCCGTCGAAAAAGTTCCCTCTGGCTTTGCAGGCTGTGAGAGCTCAGAAGATATTAGATACTATCATAGGTGCAAGAGTGCTTTCATCTTGAGTGAGCAAGGTACTGACAACCCCGGCTATTTTCAAATCAATGTTTCCGTCTTTCCTTGGAAACACCAAAAGGCCCAAAAGGTTATCATAAAAGCCACTCGTCTATGCTCATCCCATTTCTGACGGTTGCTTTTGCTGCATAACTTCTTACTCGGATTGTTGAATCCTCCGACATGACCGTATCTGTCGTATATGAAGCGCGGATTACAAAAACCCGCGGCCAAATCTGGGTTATGGACCATCCCGGGTATCTTTAATGAATCTAAAACTGATGCGCGGTAATAGCTCTTGGAGCAACCAGGTATTTTTGCTTTATTGGAACTTCAGCATTGGGGAAGTGGAAGACATTATGTGTCGGGTCCCAGCAGGTGACCAAAGCTCTTATGATATCCCCCCGAGGCTGGATTTCCAATAAACCCGTAAGACCTTTTAGATATTTCTTAACCTCATCTTGCCCCTTACCACCTAAATCATCCCACCATAGCCGCAATTCGAAAGGGATTTTAGTCATTATTGAAAAAGGTTCATTTTGCATCGTGCTCATCCTGCACATTTAATAAGGTGATTAAGAAATAAAATTCATTTGACTCAACAAATTGACTATTTTAAATTTTTCACAGATTAAAAGGAAGATCTGGTTCCGAACACGGCTTTTCAGCACTTCGGGAACGAAGATTTTAAAGCTGGGTGAGTCAACCGGTCAAAAATCCAAAAATGACTAAAAGTGGCCGTTTATGCAAAGTCAGCCTTCCAGCGTCCCTTTCGGGAACATTCGGCTATTTTTGCCAAAAACAGCATTACTCGATTTATTATTGACTCTCTTTTTTTCAAATTGAAATAAAAGACCCGGTTGAAAACACGGCCTTTCAGCGCTTCCGAGAGGAAGATTTTAAGGCTGTGCCCGCAAACCATTTAAAAATGACTCAAGGTGGCTGTTCTTGCGAAAATAGCCTTCCGGTGCCCTTTTGGGGACATTCGGCTTATTTTAAGCAAGAATGGCGTCACCCGACTTATTTATGACAAAATTTTTGACATTTTTGTAAAAGGGAGGATGGACCCGATGAGGGTTGCCTACGTATCCCACACCCTGTGAGAATCAAACTGGCGTAGTTCGAGAAAATAAACTATTTTTGAAAACAAGACCCTTTTGAGTGAAACAAACTATAAAAATATTTATTTCGGCAGAGTTTCGACAACGTTCGAGCGTTGGTTTTCTAAAACTAGGCAGTCAACTCTCTATACTGTTATTTCTCTTTCTTTTTTTTCTTCAATTTTCCTGATATTCAGAAACCGGTCAGCACGCAGGCCCGAAACAAATAAATGCACGAAAAACAAATAAGATGCATCAGGATGGTCTTTTCATTTCAGGTTGCTAGTCTTAGACGGACCCAACCGCTGTGTTGAGTCCCCTAAGTCAAATGCAACATGATGCAAATAATCGTTCCTACTAAGGATCCGGCATGAAGTCACGTTATTCTAGGTTTAAAGACTAGGTATTTGTTATAGACTGTGTACCCGAGCGGACAACTCGAGTCGAGGAGGGGGCAACGTACCGGGGACTTGCGAGATCGTCCGACTTTGTAATTTGTCCGGCCTCTTTCTTATTTCAGGGTATGACACTAACAGAATAGGGAGTCTCAACCAGTAAGCACATCCCCGGAGGTAAGAAGAGAAGGGTTTCGGCACAGTTTATATACAGTTCAGATAATATCAAAGCGGTAAAAACATCATTTAGCATATTAGGCCCAAAAATGTAAAAAATCACATAAAACCAAATATAACAATTTATCTAAGCTCGAATTCTTGAACCCTGAACCAGAGATTATGGGTTCGGTCCCCAGCGGAGTCGCCAGAGCTGTCACACCTCCTTTTTACCTACGTCCGCAGGGGCGTAATGAAGTTTTTCCCATTAAAGGACAATCAAAACGGGATTTTATTTAAAGATTCAGAGTCACCACTTGGGAGATTTATGGTGTCCCAAGTCACCGGTTGAATCCCGAATCAAGGAAAAGATTGACTCTGTATTACAGTTCGCGAACCAGAAATCCGAGTAAGGAATTCTATTAACCCGGGAGAAGATGATAGGCATTCCCGAGTTCTATGGTTCTAGCACGGTTGCTCAACTGTCATATTCGGCTTATTTATCTGATTTTAATACATGTTGAACCTATGTGCAAATTTTAACTTTTTACCGCTTTTATTATTATTATTTTTAACTAGAGTTGCAGCATCGTGAAAATACATCTCGAACCACATCACATCAATGCACCCGTGGTTATTGACACAATTCAACTCTGCTGAGATTTGGATTTGGGTCACATAAATGTGCACCCGAGTTTAAGAAAGTAAATTATCAAAAGCGCGTCTAGAATGACTAGCGCATTATTATCTTTGGGGAGGGCCATGAAATTCACTAAACGGCCCATCCCGAATTCTAAATGTTTCATTTTTAACCATTTTTTGAGGGCCCTACTATTTGTAGCTTTATTTAGCGAGGCTCGTCTCATCTATTATTTTAAAGGACAAACCTACAATCGACTATGATTTTTGTTTGTCTCTAAAGTAAAAGAAAAAGGTCCTAATTATTTTAACAAGTTCATCTATCATTACTACGATATCAAAAATTTCTTGAATTAAAACAAATTAGCTTTATTAGATTCCAGCATTTGGGCCTGAAGCCAACCCGTGCTGGAAAAGCAGAACAAGCCCAATGGCGGAGAGGGATCGAATCCTATTGACTGCTTAATGCAACACTCAAATAAGGCGAGTCAAAACTGAAATGAATGGGGATGCAGGGATGAGACTGGGTCATCTCTCAATTGGGCTTAAGAGTGAGCCCAAATTCCTGAAGAAACTTTTGATTTAAAATGGGCATGCTTCAATATTATCAGTACTGTAACGAGTAACCTTGATGAATTATTTTGGATCGATTTTATAACTACTGGAGATGAATTACTGGAATTGAATTAAGCTATACCATACTACCCTGGTAATACTGAATGAACTAGTAAGCTAAGACAGTCCAGAATAGTCCATACAACATATAATCCAAACAGTTGTTCTAATAATGCAAAAACAAATACTAAGCATTTAACTAGCAACTATCAAATCATAAAACAATTGACAGCATCCAGATAAACTCGAATCTGGCCAGTGTTTCTATTTCAACTCAACTCAAAGTTACATCAGGGTGATCCAAAGGTGTACCTGGAAGTTATAACAATGAAGAAAAAGAAAATCAGTGGCAGCGAACAGCAAGTGTAACCGCAGATTTGGAGTTCAAACAGCCACGAGCACAACCAGTACAGCCCAGAAATATATTTATCAATTCAGGAAGAGTTCAGAAATGTTTTGAACCAACAAGATGAATAGATTAACCCAAAACCGATTCGAATAAACCCAAATGACCTTCAAATTGACCTTAGAAACATACCACAACAACAAAACGCTCAAACTGATCCGAGAATGTCTCGACTGAAACCAAAAGTCTACTGGAAAACCAAGTAGAAAACACTACTGACTCCAGTGGCTAGCAATTTGAAAGTTCTAAAAAAAAAAGCTCTTAAAATTGACATCTCAAATTCTCTGTATGTTTCAAATTAGAACTGAATGCCCTCAAAGTTTTCAAAATGCTCCCTAAGAACTGAAACCTTAGAAAAACTCTCCCAAAAAAACTTTCTCAAACTGATTCCTAGTCCTCTCAGCTCTCCAAGTTCAGTCCTAAGTCCCTCCACTTATACCCAAACACTGACCTTGCCAGCTCTCAAGAGCACTTAGGCAGAATTTTTTAACTAATTCTGCCCATGATCTTCTTTTAGCACCCCACTAGAGTATGTTTTCCCCATTACCCCTTGTCTTTTCTTTATTAAATTCAAATAGGTATGAGCACATATTTATTAATCCATTTCCTTTAAACCCCATACTGTTATGTTTGCCAACCCACTATTATTAAACAAATGTCTTATTTTAATGGCACATTATTACCTACTGTCAGAATTTCAAATTTAAAGTCCAAATTACCCTCCCCCCCGATGCCCTAAACTATTATCCTACATGAACCCCTTTCAATCTGTACCAAACCCTTCAGCTATAACCAATTCAAACTATCAAATTCCTAACAACTGACTCCTAACTCAATTGGACAGATTACAAAACTTCAGATTTGAAAGACCAGTAGACCTCTTGATGACCAACTATGCAGGTAATCGACAGTATGAATTGCAAACAAAGGGAATCATACACTATAGAACAAGTTTTAATTCACAACAGTTTTGACTAAACCCAACTATTCCGAGCTGCCCCACGATGATTTGAAAAGAATTGATCTAGGGTTCATGGTGAGGGGGTCCAAGAGATCACAGGGTGTGAGTTTGGGGGCTATTGGGTAAGCTAGGATTTTGATCGAATCTTCGATTGAAGATTCGAGAAGTTGCAGTATGATTCGAGGTTAATGAAGTGTGGAATCGGAGAGGGGGGAGCAGGGTGGTTCAGGGGTGTATTTCTGGGGTTGTTTGGCCACCGTCCGCCGCCGTGGACGATTTCCGGCGGGCGGAAGGTGGCGGTGTGTGGTAGTGTGTGTTTTGGTCTCTGAAGAGACGAGAGAGGAGTGAGGGCTAGAAGGGGGTGGGGTTCGTTTGGATCCCTTATATACATACGTGGGGATTGGATCCAAGCCGTTCGATCTAGTGAGATCAATGGCTTGGATCAATTCCCTTATAGGAAACAATGTCGTTTGGTTTCGTTGGGGGACTGGGTCGATCCGGGGACAAATGGGTCGGGTTGTGGGGATTGTGCTGAGGCGTTGGATCAAAATGATTCAACGGTTGGGATTTGTTGATCCTGAAATGCAATCGTTTCGATTGAGCTGATGGCAGACTGGGTTAGGACGGGTATTGGGGTGTTTGAATTGGGATGTAAGGATTTGGGCCTTGTGGATTTAAATTAATTTGGGCCCAATTCCTATTTCTTTTTCTATTTTTTGTTCTTTTCTACTTATTTCCTTTTTAATTCCTAAATTACAACCAAAATCCTAAATTAAATCATAAAATCGACAATTAACTTAAAATATTAACTCTTAATAATAATTATCACACGAAATTAAACACCAATAAAGATAAAATCACACAATTTGGACATTAAATGCTAAAAATGCAAAGTACATATTTTTGTGAATTTTCCATTTTGTAAAACAAACTTGATTGTTTAATTAATTCCTAAATTGTAAAATTAAATCCTAAATGCACAGGCAACATATTTTTTTTTTTTTGTATTTTTCCTTAATTAAAACAAAATAAACATGCCCAGTCAAATACAAACAATTAACCAAAAACGCCACGAAAAATTCTCAAAATTACACACAAAGGAAAATTGTTTTATTTTGAATTTTCGGGAGTAATTCTCGTAGGACAAAAATCACGTGCTCACAAGTACGACGTATAAGCATAGTGACGAGTATCTATAGATTGGTGTCTAGCATGCCCGTGAGTCTTTATATTGTGATTGTCATGACTTCATTGTATCTTTCATGCCTTAGTGGTGGTTTCTATTTGTGGTATACAATTTGTGGAAGGAATTGTGACCTATGAACCTTGAGGAGCATTGGCTCAAGTTGTATAAAGAGTTGTGAAAGTATAAGTGATAATTGAACCTCTAGAGCATTGGCTCGACTTGTGAAGTGAATAGTGAAGTAAAAGTGAGAAAGAGAAGAGATCATTATGTTATCACCCTTGTCGGGCTATTATTGATTTATTTGTTATCTCCCTTGCCAGGATTTAAATTGTTGAATTGTTGCTCTCTTGCCGGGATTCTTATTGTAAATTTCATTTATTCTCTTGCCCTATTTTTTGTGATTGTTGTTTGGGTAAGGAAGAGAGTTAAAGCACGAAGGGTGATGTCGTGCATGGTTTGCTATTGTGAGGAAAGAGTGTAAAGCACGAAGGGTGATGCCGTGCCGCACGATGTACCATTCCGTGCCGATTTTATTGATTATATGGTGAGGAAAGAGAGTAAAAGCACGAAGGGTGATGCCATGCACATTTTTATTATATGATTGCTTTGGTGAGGACGAGAGTAAAAGTACGAAGGATGATGCCGTGCATTTATTAATTACTAATTCTTTGTTGATATCCGAGTTATATTGTTTTCTTTCGTTTACTTGTTATCTTTCCATTCGGAATTGATATCTTCCCACGCAGCATGCTCCCCCTCCCATACTTGACCGGTTATTTCTGTATTTCTTTTCCGTTGTATATATATTTTAACTGTACAGGTTTAATTGGTAGTCTGGTCCTAGCCTTGTCACTACCTCACCTAGGTTAGGCTGGACACTTACCAGCACATGGGGTCGGTTGTGCTGATACTACACTCTGCCCTCTGTGCAGATCCCGGAGCAGCTCTTGGACCGTAGTTGGAGGCTACCCCCAGTCCACACGGAGATCCAAGGTAGACCTACCGGCGTCCATAGGTCCTGGCGTCTCCTCTATCTTTTATTTCCTGTTTCATCTTTTCGCTTCAGAAACAGTGTATTGATAGTTTCTTCAGGCTTTCTATGTAGCAAATCTTAGACCGTTTGTGACACTGTGACACCAGGGTTTGGGTGATTAAGGCTTGAGTAATTGTAATAGACATAGATTTAAGATATCTTATTGTTGTCTTCCGCTTAAATTTATATTTCCGCTGTTATCATGTTATCGCATTATATTTGTTAAAAAGAAATAATCGGATAATGAAGTAATTAGTTTAAATGATTGACTTGCCTAGATCACATTAGTAGGCGCCATCACGACTCACGAGGGTGAAAAATTCGGGTCGTGATAGTTTTGGTACTGGTTGCATGAAAAGTTGGAGATGTTTATGTTAAGAAATGAATTGACCAATGATTTACCTCAAAGACAAAATGAAACGTATAATTCCTCTCCAATTATATACTCAAACAACTCGTATAACAGTAAAAGAAAAATATAAATGTTTTCCTCAAATTTTCAATAACAAAGTTAAAGTACCTTTCTCAACTCTTCCCCCAAAATGATACCCCAAACATGGCAAGCAAGTACCTAGATAATTTGTAACATTAAAATACAAAACTGAGAATAGTGTGTATCACCAAGTTAATTTCTTTCGACATTGCCATGCATATTTTATATTTCAGCGCCTGCACATTTAATAAATTTCATAGAAATCATATTCTCAAAAAATTCAGTCAGAATGAAGGAATGTCTTGAAATTGATTTGATCTTTGTAAAAGTCATATGACTATTTGAAACTAAACGACGTTTACATAAATGAGAGATCGAGGAAATACACAATGATGAAAGACGGAGTAGATCATGGGATGAAAAGAAGGGTCACGATCGTTGATATACCAACTTTCACATTACTACATATTATAAGATCAAAACTAAATAATTGTAGTGCATAGTTATCTGTTAGCCAAATCCATAAGCTATAATATTTGCAAGAAGACAAAATTAAGCAAAAGCAGAAAGTAATTAACAAATATTTAATTATCTTTTTGCTGAAGCTTTGACCCAAGCTCACAAGAATTCTTCACTTTTGAATATTTTCTTTGTTTGGTATATGATGAGGTAAGTCGTATTGGAAAAATGAGATATAAATTACTTTACTTACTACTATAATTTTTAAAATAATTACAATCGTTGCACGAGCTCTCATTTTTATGGATGAACTATCACATTCTTCCTCAATATTTCATTTTTTAAATGCCATAGAGGCATGAGCTATATGGGATGTGGACTTTTTAAAATAAGAGAAATGAAAAAATGTAAGAAAATAGTAAAAAGAGAGAGATAAAAGATATATAGTATTTTTGCACTATGGAATGTGACATATCAACAATTCTATTCCTAGTTTATGCAACACTATAAAATATGTAAGAACGTAGAAAACACTTCCTCAACATTTCTTCTTCCGAGAAAGAAAAAAGGACTATGTCCATGGGTCAGACATGAGAGAAATACATTCAACATCAATAAATCAGACATGTATACTGTATTATTTCTTTGATCATCATCTCTAATGCACCACAATTCACTCTAAAAATTATCTAAATAAACAAATTGCCTATAAAATTTAACAAATTCACTAAACTAATTATAATTAATCAAAAAGCTTTGGTGAAAAAGCAAAGCAGCCTCACAATAAAAAAAATATTTGAGAGAATTAGAGAAAAGATAAAAGAGGGTGAAAAGATTGGAAGCGTATTTCCATTCTTCACCGGTGGAGGAGGAATTAAATAGTAAAGGATGAATTTTTTATCTTTAAATGTGGTAGTTGAAAAGTCAAAAAATTTGGGTATAAAATTTTGAAACGGTGCATTTCTCTTTCTTAATTATTAGTAATATGAAACTGCAATTAATTTTTTGCAAAACATGATCTTTCTTTCACCAAGTAACTGTAATTAATACTTAAATTTTTTAATTATCAGTGAAGGAGCCTGCCTTTTCATTTCTTAATCGTGCAGAGGTGTAAAAAGATAAATATGATTCATAACAACTCTACAAAAAAAAATATTTTTTTGATTCTTTTGTTTAGGAAGGAAATCTATATATAAATATAAAAGTGGGCAATAGGAAAGTGAGGTGGCACCTCTCTTAAGCCAAGAAACATATTTATCCTTTTTTCTCCTTTTTTGGGGGTTTTCTTCATTTCCCCATTTATTTTATATTAAAATTTCTATCTTCATAACTCACACCCCTTTATTTTCATAACTTATATTTTTAATAATCTCAATAACTCCCATACCTATTTCATAATTTTCACTAATGATCTTTGATTTTGTTATCTTTAGGTTTTTGTTGTATAAGTTGAAGTGGTGATTTTTTTCAAATAATACATAGAGTTTGATATCTTTTTTTTTGTTGTATATATTTATACTATACAATTATAATAACTTTGAGTCTTGATTTTCTCCTATGTCGAAGTGAGATTCTAATGTGATTTTCTTTTCCTATTATATATTGATTTATCATTTTTCTATATGTTCTTAATTCTTTTTGCCTCTATTTCTTTTCTTCAATGAATTTTTTTGAACTGTTTTTTCTTGTCTAAAGTTGTTTCTCTTCTAACACTTATAACTCCTTAAATTTCCTTCAAATGGGTTTCTTAAAAATATAACATGTTTACTCTAATGTTCTTTTTCAAAATTCTCAGTTTCTTTCCGTGTTTTCATAATGCTCAAAATTTTATTTACTTTTGGTGTTCAAAAAAAAAAAAGGAAGAAACAAAAGCAAATAAGGATGAGATCAAAAGAAGAATAGTCTTACAAAGAAAAAGTGTGGCATTGTGACCTTTCTTGAGGAACAAAGATAATTATACCAACATTATCGTAAAGCTTTACTTGTATTATGAAGGTTGTGCTAAAAAAATCAAACGTTCAATTCACTAGGCATTAATCTATGACACTGACAATTTTTAGGTAACTTTAAGTTAACATATAATGTAATCTAATTAATTAAGAAAATCACATGCTATATGTTTGGTAGTTTTAAAATCACTAGACGGCGAGTTAGTAACTTTATGAATAAAGTATTTTTGATTTTCGGGTTATGCTATAGATGATTGAAAATTTATTGAAGTTCATAATCAACTGTCAAACAATACTCATTATTCTAATGTTAGGATTTACACACAATTAGTTTTGGTTCTTATCTTCTTAAGTGTTATTGACAGATTTTTTTTATTAAAAAGATAGAATCGTCCCGTGAATGCTTGGTGAATTTTATTCTTTAAAGTGTGTCATTATCTCAAATTTAATATTGTCGTTACTCAATTAAATGTTTCCTATAAAAGCATGCTTTAACTATCAAAATAACGCAATAAATTAACAAAATAAAAGTTTTAACATTAATGTTGCAAGGTAAGAGGAGGAGGTCCTACTAATAATCTTTTGTCCGAAAGCATGTATTTTTCTCATAGAAATTTTCAGCTTCTCAATATGCAACTAATAATAATTTAATTTAATTTATTTGTGTAGTTAGTAGTTTTAAGAATTTATGCAATTTTATTTTTTATTTTTATTAGTCCTGGATTTTCTTAATTAGATAAAACTTAAATAATATTCATTAGTAATATACAATTGGCTATACATCACATAAATTATTTGCTACAAATGAACTAAATTGATTAACTAAACCAAATGTAGTTTATTTGACGATTTTCTTTCTCATAAAAAGAGGGATTATCTGCATTTGTTATTAACTTGATATTTTTTTTTTAATTTTATTAATGTTTCTTAAATCCCGCACAAAACACAGGTAAGTTTACTAGTTTCATACTAAAAAGGAGGGTAAATGGAAAAACGACGTACTCCCTCTGGTCTATAATAAGTGGACATTTTAGTATTTTATTTTTGGGTCAAAATAAATGTCCTTTTTATAAAATCAAGAATGAATTAACTTTAGTTTTTTAAATTTGCCTTTATTTACATATCCCAATGTGTCAAATTAACAATATATAAATTTTAATTAAGGATAATTTATTCAAAAGATTTTTTTTAAGAGTTAGCATTTTTTAAGGGGTGTGCCAAAGACCAAAAAGTCATAAGGAATTTTTTTTTGGCCATGTGGTAGAATGATTGGAAGTGAGCAGGAGTGTTAATTTCATTATGTATAGGGATTTTTACCTTCATATACACTATTTGAAATTTTATTACCCTCCCTGCTCAAGTTTCAATTTAATTACATAGACATATATAATTTACCAATTGTATACACTTTAGGAATTAAATGAGTATCCCTTTATATTAGGAATTGAATGAATCAATTATTTTCCATCCTTATTCTCTCTCCCTCCTGCGGTCTCTCTCTCTCTCTCTCTCTCAATCCCTCATTCTAGTAATGTAGAGCAAAGGGAAAGAGAGCAGCAATTCTACGCTTATTGAAATTCCAGTAATGTCGAGCTGAACATGTTGCACAATTGGTGTTCAAATTCCAATAATATTGCACAATTGGTGTTCAAATTGAAATTGTTAATCAATAAATTTTGAAGGTGTTTGACTCTCCACCATTGACAACCATTAAAAAGCTTTGAAGCTTTGAATTCGAATTTGGATTTTCAAAAACCATTATTTGTTTGGATTGGGTATTGCTGCAAATAATTGAGAATATTGTTTGGAGTTATATCTGAAATTTTGAGGGTGTTTGGTGAAGATTAGACTTGATTTTGGCTGAATTTCATATTGAAACTCGAAGAAGAAGAAGAAGAAGAAGAAGAAGAAGAAGAAGAAGAAGAAGAAGACATGACATATAATATACTTACGAAATTGTAGTAAAGTTGTAGTATAATTGTATGTAAATTATATTATGTTGTAGTTATATATATTTTTTATTTGAATGTTGTATGAAAGTTGAACAATAGTTGTATAATGTAAGAATCATTGTATAAAATTTATATGTAAGTTCTCAATACAATCTTTTTACATAAAGTTATTGATATATATCAAAATTGTATTAAGAGAGTAAGTTTTGATTGAAATTTTAGAGAGGAAGAAGCACACACCACAGACAAAATATATACAAATCAAATACAAAATATATACAAAGACATATTGTATAAAATTTGTATAAAAATTATATTTAAGTTGTATGATATTGTAGTTGTATATAATCGGGTAGAAATAATATATGAAAGTTATAGATAAGTTGTAAATAAGTTGTATAATATATAATTAGTTGTATGATATTTATTCTTACTATGTATAAATCAGATATAAAATATACAAAGGACATATTGTATAAAATTTATATAAAAATATCAAATATTGAATGCGGAAAATTTACTACTACTTTATTTATTAATTTTAAAACAACGGAAGATAAAAGAAAAGAAATGATCAAACAAATAGGGGGCTACAGATCCAACATATCTCTTATTATTGATTTCATTCAGTTGTTCTCCAGGCAAGACTAACCAGTATGGCCCAAACCCTTAGAATATCTCAATTTTTGACATCGTGCTTTAAAATTCTAGCAACTAACTTTAAAATCCTGGTATCAAGGCTATTTTTTCAAAAAAATTCTTAACGAGGTCAAAGTATAAATGGTGACACTAAATGATCCAATCTCTTTCTACGTTTTGCCCTCCTTTTTTTTACATGCATTTCATCCACAACCAAATCACAATTGCGACAAAATGCGTTTTTTCATCGGACCTACTAATTTGTTTTTGTTTTTACTTTTGTAGGTTTTCAGTTTTCACCGACAAAACAACGTACTCGTCCTCATTTTGTTGTGACTTTTGTATTAAATTTTGGTTTGGGCAAATTTCGGGTGTTAATGTTAGTTCAAATTATGAATTTCATATTTGTCCAGTGGAGTAAAACGAGAAAGAGAAGAAGCTTTTCTCCATAGATAGCTTCCAACAACTTCACTGGTATGTTGAATGCAGAATGCTTTTCAAATTGGAGAGGAATGATGATTGAAATGATTACATAGAGTCAGGATGCCACATCCAGTTTAGGTTCCTCCAACTTTAATTGATTACCGTATATTAAGGCGGAAGAAAAATAAGGAAAGAGAAGAGGAGGAAAAAAAAAGAAAAAGGGTGTAACTAAATTCCTTGATTGAAGGCACTAATAATGGATGTCACAATCCAAGTTCTCCCTCTGTGAACTGTCATGACGGCACCTAGTCTCTACGACTAGGCAAGCCTATCATTTGCGGAAATGAAACGAAAACATAAAAGCTAACAACTAACATGTAAATTTAAATAAGAAGTTAAGATGTCGCTTGACATATATAATAATCACTCTCGAAATGTACATAAACTCTCCCAAAACCCGGAATATCATAAGTCACAAACTATAGAAAAAAACAATATATCTATACTCCAGAATCTAACAAAAGGAAATACAAGAAGTGTTTGACATGAGGAAGAGTAGAAAGTCCACTTTGAAGTCTGCGGACGCGGCAGATATACCTTGAAGTCTCTACAACTGTCTCGCCTCACTGATAATGCGACTGATAAGCGATAACTGGATCTGCACATGAAAGTATGTGCAGGGAAGGGCATGAGTATACCAGAACGGTACCCAGTAAGTGTCAAACCTAACCTCGATCGAATAGTGACGAGGTTAGGTCAGGGCCCTACTGGTGTATATATAATAAAACAATATAGGATGAAATACCGTAGTAAGTAAAGACTGAAATTTAACAGGAATGAAATCACAGAAGATAACAGCTCAGTACATAAAGATAACAATAGGGAAATCTTTCGAGATACCGTCTCGTAATTCCAAACGTAAATGTGCAGGAGGGATCTCCCGGAATACTTTTCGTAGTCCCAAAATAAATATGCATGACAGGTGGATCTCTCAGAATACCGTTCCATAGTCCCAAAGTAAATATGCAGTACATGGGGATCTTCCGGAATACCGTTCCGTAGTCTCAAAGTAAATATGCAGCTAAACCAACAGAAATAATAGTTAGAGCAAAAAAACCTACAATTGAGCCTAAGTTCAAGTCAAGGAAAAGCAGGAATTTCACTAAACATGCTGCACAAAGTTCAGATAGGTAGTTAAGACACGTAGGCATGCTATTCTAAACTAAACATGATAGTTACATATGCTAGTGTAGCTCAAATAAGGAGAAACAAGTTATTATTTAGTAAAAAATGGATTTTTACAACAAATAACCCGTGTACGTACTCTTCCTCACGTACATGGCGCTCACATATCAAAACAATACCAACTCCTAAGGGGAGTTACCCTCCCTCCACAAGGTTACGCAAGCCACTTACCTCGAATCAAGCTCAATCAATAAGTCACAATACCTTTCCCACGAATATCCGGCTTCGTGTGGCCCAAATCTAGCCAAAATCAATTACATAACATAAATATAACTACAAGGAACTAATCTAGCTAATGAAATCAAAGCTAAAACAAGAAATTCGAAAATCGCTCAAAAAGCCTCCCCGGAACCACGTCTTAGAATCAGGTAAAGGTCACCAAGTATTTACACACATTTACTCGTGAATTCACTCGTACCAAAGTTACTCAAATCTGATACCAAAATCTTGATCAAAACCCAAAAATTCGTCCTAAGAACTTTTCTCAAATTTTTCCCAAATTTTCACTCCAAATCACTAATTTAATGATAAAATTAAAGACATAATCATGGAAATTAACCAAAACTAGGTAAGGATCACTTACTCCAAACACCCATACAAGAATCTCTCCAAAAATCACCTTCTACCGAGTTTCCAATTCAATTTTGTGATATGAACTCAAAACCCTCGATTTTGAATTTTAAATTCTGCCCAGGTGCTCCCTTCTTCGTGAACGCGGAATACCCCTCACGTTCGCAAAGAGAAATACTCTTGCCCAGAAATTCTACATCATGAATGCGATACCCTAGTCGCGAACGTGAAGGCCTCACAACTCAACCTTACGCGAACGCGGACCAATGTCGCGAACGCGTAGGCATAAGGGCCTGGGGACCCAGCAACCAAACTCTTATATGCGAACGTGGGACCCTCTTCACGAACGCGTAAACATATGCCCTTAGAGCTTCGCAAACACAAAGCATAAAATTTCCACCCGCCCCAGATGCCTTACGCAAACGCGAGACTTCTCTCGCAAACGCGATGAAGGAAATCTCTGCAACAAAATACCAGAAAAACTACTACTTTCCTAAGTCCAAAAATGGCCTGTTGAGTATCCTAAACACACCCTAGGCCCCTGGGGCCTCAACCAAACACACAAAATAGTCCTAAAACACCATAAAAACTTAGTCGAGCCCTCAAATCGCATCAAACCACGCTAAAATCATGAATCACCCTCCGATTCAAGCTTAAAGAACTTGAAACTTCAAATTTTCATAATCGATGCCGAAACCTATCAAATCACATCCAAATGACCTCAAATTTTTCAACAAGTCATATTCAACATTACGGACCTACTCCAACTTCCGGAATCGGATTCCGATCCCGATATAAAAAATTCCACTACCGGTCCAAAACTCCAAAAAATTGACTTTCGCTATTTCAAGCCTAATTAAGCTACAGACCTCCAAAATACAATCCGAACATGCCCTTAAGCCCAGAATTACCCAACGGAGCTAACGAAATCGACGGAATTCTATTCCGTAGTCGTCTTCATATAATTCCGACTACAGTCCAAATTCTAAGACTTAAGCCTGCGTTTAGAGACTAAGTGTCCCAAAACACTTCAAAAACCAAAATGAAACCTCCTGGAAAGTCACATAAGCAGAAAAAGATATGGGGGAAGCAATTAATAGGGGATCGGGGCTATAACTCTCAAAACGACCGGCCGGGTTGTTACAGTGGATTTGGAGCCGTTTAAGGTGAAATGTAAACACTATGTAAGTAATCCTTGTTTGAGGTGGGTAATATACAATATTAGAGCAATTTTGATAAATAAGTTTCAGATAATGTACAGGAACTAAAAATGGGAGAAATTTAAAAGTAGTCAGATTTACAAATGGTCATTCAAAAATAGCCACAGTTTCAAAAGTAATCGAAATTTAGCCACTTTTCATGTAAAGATAAATTTGAACGAAAACACTGTTCAAAATCCGGAAAATACTCCAGCATAATATACTAGAGTTCCAGCATAAGTATACTGGAACTCCAACATTTTATAATGGAGTTCCAGCATAAGTATACTGGAACTCCAGCATATTAAATGGAGTTCCAGCATAAGTATACTGGAACTCCAGCATAATATGCTAGAAGTTCATACATAGGTCCTCCAATCTCCAGTATATTATGCTGGAACTTTCCGCGTGTTGGAGTTCCAGCATAATATGCTGGAGTTCATACACAAGTGCATCGATCTCCAGTATATTATGCTGGACCGATCCCTGTTGCAGCAAAATAGTGGCTATTTTTCAATAACTTTGCAAACGCTGGCTATTTTTGAATGACCAATTCGAAAACTGGCTAGCCCGTGCTATTTTAACCTAAAAATTCCCTGTATAAGTGTATATTTGCTCGATCTGGAGTATTGATAAGTTTGCTTATGACCCAATACCTAACTTGTCTCAACTTAAATTACGTTTTTCTTCAAAATTCCAACAGAAACATGATCTTTTGTCATGACCCAGATTTCCCACTCTCGGGAGTTGTGATGGCGCCTACTAATGGGAGCTAGGCAAGCCAAACCTTAACTACTTGCTACATTTTCATTTTTTACTTCTTTTTAACAAACACAAGTCGATAATATGATAAAAGCGGAATTTTAAATAAATAAGCGGAAGTCAACAATTATATATCTTAAGGCCACGTTTATTACAACTTTTAAAACCTCAAATACCCCAAAACCTGGTGTCACAGACTATCTAAGATTTCTACATACAAGGTCTGAAGAAATAACAGTACGCTATTTCTGAATAAAAGAAAAAGAAACAGGAAGTAGAGATAGAGGGAGACGCCAGGGCCTGCGGATGCATGCAATCTACCTTGGGCCTCCGGGTGGACTAAATGAAGCACTCCAACTACTGTCCGAAAGCTGCTCTTGAATCTGCACACAGTGCAGAGTATAGTATCAGCACAACCGACCCCATGTGTTGGTAAGTGTCTAGCCTAACCTCGGCGAAGTAGTGACGAGGCTAGGAACATACTACCAAATAAACTTGTGGAGTTCAAATGTATATACAACGGAAAAGAAAATACAGAAAATAATCAGTCAATGTGGGAGGGGAAAACATGCTGTGGGGAGATAACAATTCCAAATAGAAAGACATCAAGTAAGTAAAGAAACAACATAACTAGAATGGCGACAAGGAGGCAAAAATCATCAATTGCACAGCATCACCCTTCGTGCTTTTACTCTCAGCCTCACCAAAGCAGTTATATAATAAAAATGTGCACGACATTACCCTTCGTGCTTTTACTCTCGTTCTCACCAAAACAATCATATAATCAAAATGTGTACGACATCACCCTTCATGCTTTTACTCTCTTTCCTCACCATATAATCAATAGAATCGGCACGGAATGGCACGTCGTGCGACACAGCATTACCCTTAGTGCTTTACACTATTTCCTCACAATAACAAACAATGCACGACATCACCCTTCGTGCTTTAATACTCTTCCTCACCCAAACAACAATCACAAACAAAGGGGCAAGAGAATAAATAAAATAATAATAGAAATCACGGCAAGGGAACAATATCAATAATCTCAACATCCCGGCAAGGGAGATAATCAACAAAGCAACAATATCCCGGCAAGGGAACAATGTAATAACTCTTTCTCTTTCTTTCACTTATATTTCATAACTCACTTTACCACTTGAGCCAATGCTCCAAAAGATTCAATCATCTCATATACTTTCATAATTTGTAATATAACTTGAGCCAATGCTCCTCGATATTCAAAGGTCACAATTTCCTTCCACAAGCTTTTCACAACAAATAGAAATCATCACCAAGGCATGAAAGATACAACGAAATCAAGATATTCACAATTGTAAGACTCACGGTCATGTTAGACTCCAACGTATAGATACTCGTCATCATGCCTATACGTCGTACTCAACAATTACCACATATCAAATAGGACTCAACTCCTAATCCCTCAAGCTAATGTTAGACCAAATACTTACCTCGTTGCCTCGAACACAATTCAAATTTCTATTATAGCTTTACCCCTCGATTCTTCCGCCAATTTTCTCGTATCTAGCCCCAAGTTACTTAATTACATCAATAAATGCTAAATGAATCAATTTGAATGCATGAAAATGAGTTTTCCAAAGTTTTACCCAAAAAGTCAAAATCGCCCCCGGGCCCACGTGGTCAAAACCCGAGGTTCAAACCAAAACCCGATTACCCATTCCCCCACGAGCTCAAATATGTAATTTGTTTTCAAATCGAGGCCCAAATCCCCAATTTTTGAAAAACCTAGGTTCTGCCCAAAACACCCAATTTTCCCCATGGAAATAATTGATTTGAAGTTGAAATCATGTTAAAAGATGTTAATGATCGAGGAAAACTTGTTAAAAATGACTTACAATTGATTTGGAGAAGAAAGGTTGTTTGAAAAATCGCCTCTTATGTTTTTGGGTTTTGATAAAATGCACAATGACTGAAAATTCTGTCTATTTATACCCCTCTCAGACCCGCTGTGCGGACCGCACAAAATGGACTGCGACCGCACAGGCCTTCCTGAGGGTACTGTGGTCCAGTGCCTTGTACGGACCACACAAAGTTGACTACGGCCGCACAGCAACGCCCCTGTGCGGACCGCACAAAGTCGACTTCGGCCGCACAGCCCTACTCCACGCACCGCACAAGGCCGACCGCGGACAGCATTGGCGGGTTCAGAGGCCTGCAACTTCTGTACGGACTTATTCGTGTAATCAAATCATCAAAATAGCATCGTGAATATCAAATTAAATCTCGAGATCAATGAAATTTTCTCAAAACTTCTTTAACATAAATTTTGCAATTTAAGTCCGAATCACGTCATATGACACCCGTTTTTCACCAAATTCCATAGAAATGTCTTAAATAATATATAAAACCTGTACAGGGCATCGAAACCAAAATACGGGCCCGATACCATCATGTTCTAATCAAATTTCATTTCAAATTTCTTTAAACAATTCCAGAAAACAATTTCCTTTGAAAATTCATTTCTCGGGATTAGGACCCCGAAATTCGATTCCGGGCATACGCCCGAGTCACATATTTTCCTACGGACCCTTCGGGACCGTCAAATCACGGGTCCGGGTCCGTTTACCCAAAATATTCACCAAAGTCAAATTAGCTCATTTTATAATCAAAACTTATTATTTTTCCCAGATTATCATATTTAAGCTTTCCGGCTACGCGCCCGGACTGCATGCGCAAATCAAGGTGACTCTAAATGAGGTTTTCAAGGCATCAGAATATAGTGTTTCATTTTAAAACAAGTGATGACCCAAAACGGACAAAAGAAGGAAGTACCTGAGTCAGGGAAAAGATGGGGATAACGGCTCCGCATATCGGACTCGGACTCCCAGGTTGATGCCTCAGGAGGCTGACCTCTCCACTGAACACGAACAGAAGGAAAATTCTTTGACCTCAACTGACAAACCTGGCAGTCTAGAATAGCTACCGGCTCCTCCTCATAAGACAAGTCCTTGTCCAACTGGACAGTGCTGAAATCTAACACGTGGGATGGATCGCCGCGATATTTTCGGAGCATGGACACATGAAACACTGGATGCACGGCTGATAAGCTCGGCAACAATGCAAGTCTATAAGCCACCTCTCCCACTCGATCAAGAATCTCAAACGGACCGATGAACCTAGGGCTAAGCTTGCCCTTCTTCTCAAATATCATCATGCCCTTCATAGGCGACACTCGGAGCAATATCCGCTCTCCAACCATAGAAGCTACATCTCGAACCTTGCGGTCTGCATAACTCTTTTGCTTGGACTGAGCTGTACGAAGCCTATCCTGCATAATCTTGACCTTGTCCAAAGCCTCCTGAACCAGATCCGTACCCAACAATCGAGCCTCTCCCGGCTCAAACCATCCAACCGGAGATCGACACCGCCTACCATATAAAGCCTCATAAGGGGCCATCTGGATACTCGACTGGTAACTGTTGTTGTAGGCAAACTCTGGTAAAGGCAAAAATTGATCCCACGAGCCTCCAAAGTCAATGACACAAGCTCGGAGCATATCCTCAAAAATCTAAATAGTCCGCTCGGACTGCCCGTCCGTCTGAGGATGAAAAGTTGTACTCAACTCCATCTGAGTGCCCAACTCTCATTGAACTGCTCTCCAAAAATGCAAGGTAAACTGCGTACCTTGGTCCGAAATGATAGACACATGCACACCATGAAGACGAACAATCTCCCGGATATAGATCTCAGCTAACCTCTTGGATGAATAGGAGACTGCCACAGGAATGAAATGCGCTGACTTGGTCAACCTATCTACAATGACCCATACTACGTCGAAGTTCCTCCGAGTTTGCGGGAGTCCAACAACGAAATCCATAGTGATCCACTCCCACTTCCACTCGGGAAGCTCAATCCTCTGAAATAAACCACCAGGCCTCTGATGCTCACACTTAACCTGCTGACAATTCAAACACCAAGCTACATATGCAACGACATCCTTCTTCATTCTCCGCCACCAATAATGCTGCTACAAATCCTGATACATCTTCGCGACACCCGGATGAATAGAGTACCGGGAGCTATGGGCCTCCTCTAAAATCAACTCTTGGAGCCCATCCACATTTGGCATACACACTCGACCCTGCAATCTCAAAACTCCATCATCATCTAAGGTAACCTGCTTGGCACCTCCGCGCTGCATCGTGTCTCTAAGGACACAAATGGGGATCATCATACTGCCGATCACGGATACACTCCAATAAAGAAGAACGAACGACCGTGTAGGTCAATATACGACTAGGCTCAGAAATATCTAACCTCACGAACTGATTGGCCAAAACCTGAACATCCAAAGCAAGCGGTCTCTCACTGACTGGAATATAAGCAAGACTACCCATACTGGCTGACTTCCTAACATTTATTGTCGCACCTCCTTTTTCCGCCCCCGCGAGGGTGCGTAGGGAGTTTTCTCCAATTAAAGGACAGTCGAAACGGGATTTGTTTGTTTGTTTCAGAGTCGCCACCTGGGAATTTTAAGGCGTCCCAAGTCACCGGTTTTAGTCCCTGATTCGAGGAGAATATGACTCTGTCTATTTAACAGTCTGCGCACCAGAAATCCGGATAAGGAATTCTTTTAACCCGGGAGAAGGTGTTAGGCATTTCCGAGTTCCGTGGTTCTAGCATGGTCGCTCAACTGTTATATTCGGCTTGATTATTTTGATTTGTAAAATACATTTTTATTGCATGATTTTATTGTTACCGCTTCTATTTAGATTTAAAGACCCTTCTTTGAATCGAATCACGCGTACGTATATTCGTGTTATAAATTATATTTTTTTTAAAAAACATGCAGAGTTGTGTCACGCGCACGTGTACACAATAATATAGATAATATTTTTATTAAAATAATTATTTTCGAAATTATGCCTTAATAAAATCAAGAACATTCTCCCTTTTTGTATAATTAAGTAGTGAACCTCACATCTCGGGTTTTTATGAAATTAATAATGATATTCTCCGAGGAATCCCTTTTATTAAATATTCGATCGAAGTTGCGCGAACGCATAATCCGAATTGCTTTTAGAAATATAATCAGGTTACGCGAACGTATCCCTAATCACAAAAATATTCTTGATAAGGTTCTCTACAAATTGTTATTATGTGTTGACCGCGAGCCTTGTTTTACACATATGAATCATATACCTCAAATTTTAAAGAATTAATGACGTGAAAAAAAACAGACAATATGTATCTAAAACTAACATTTTTTCGTGGATACAACATTTGGATGTCCATAAATCGAATCGTGTATAAAATTGGGAAAGAACTTAAAATGATAAACAAATTAATAGTTTCCGCAGAATCTTCATTGTTTCATTTAAGGCGAGCTCTTCTTCTATATATCTTTTACATAAAATGCCACGATTCGTTTATAAATCCCATGTCCTTCTCATGTATTTGTTTTAGTCCAAAGTTGCAATGGTTTGGTTAATGTTTGCAATGGAAGATAAGAGTCAAGTTGATAAGAAAGAGAACTATTATACCAATTGATTCAATAAAATTGCATAACATGCAATATAGTTGTACGTTTGAACCATTCCTAATATTCTAAACTCGTAACGAGCTGTATCAAATCACCTTCCACATATGATTATATATACTCATCATCATGCCATATATGAACATACAACTTATATCAATCTAAACCAAAATCAGATTTTTTACAAGATATACTAATAATGTAATTTCTTGATACTTCCATTCTACTTTACATTTAGCTAACAATATTACGGGATGTAATTAATGGCCCATTTTATGCCATGTTCCCTACCTTGATATTTCAATCATGACTTTACTTAATGAAAATTCCGAAATAGGTGATATTATTACAACACTTAAACGAACTTTAAGAGGTAACAATTATCTTATATTCATTACGCCAAACGTACTACTATATTAATCAACTGAAACAAAAACCAAATTTTTAACTAATGAACTTGAACGAATGGAAAAACAGAATTATAATTCCCGAACTTCATTAATTTGTCATGTTGAAGCTTTTCGTGACATGAATTTACAGATATGTACCTGATATTGGAAGTAAAAGAAAATGAAGATGAGAATCAGCAGCAGTAATAACAGTACAACAGCAACAACTGCCCAGCAACAGTAACAACCCAGTAACAGACCGGTGGAGTAGTAATCCCAAAAACAAAAGCTTTAAGCTTTGAATGAAACAACAACCATTAATACTAATTTCAAACAAAGAAAGAAAGCAAAAGATTTTTTAGTTTTTATTTTTATTTTGAAAGCTCAAATATTTTTCAGAATTTTTCTTTCTCTTAAATGTTCAGCCCTTTTTTCTCTCTTCTATTCTCTGTCCGTTTTTTTTTCTCTCTATCTGTATGTGTTTTTCTCTTATCTCTGTTCTCTTTTCTACT
Source organism: Nicotiana tabacum (assembly GCF_000715075.1). Taxonomy (NCBI): domain Eukaryota; kingdom Viridiplantae; phylum Streptophyta; class Magnoliopsida; order Solanales; family Solanaceae; genus Nicotiana; species Nicotiana tabacum. Next base: position 169,973,260 of record NC_134086.1, on the reverse strand, counting down.
TTTATTTCTCTAAAACTAAATTATAAAAATACTTAAACTATTATTAAGAATTAAATTAAGTTATAAAAGCGCAAATTAACTCCCAATAACAATTAACGCACAATTAAGTAATAATTAAGCATAAAATTGTATATTTGGACATTAAATGCTAAAAATGCAAACGATGCCTATTTTTGTAATTTTTAATTTTTGTAAAACAAATTTAATTACTAACAATTGTAGAATTAAATCCTACATGCAAAATGCGACATATTTTTGTATTTTTTATTAATTTAGCAAATAAACATGTACAGACAAATACAAATAATTATTCAAAATATCACAAAATTGCACACCAAAGAAAAATCATTTTATTTTTGAATTTTTTGGGAGTAATTCTCATATTGGGCAAAAATCACGTGCTTACAGCTGCCCCTCTTTGCCCAAAGACACGAAGGGTTTTCGTGCAAAGATAAAGCGAGCGATTTTTTGCCCATCCGAGTACTCCGTGTGAAGCATTTTTTTGAAAAAGATTTGACTAAACCTTTGCTTCAAAGGTTTCCTACATATCCTGGGCTAAACAAGAATCAGGTCAATGTAGTTCGGGAAGTTTTGGTAGCTGGGACTACCGTGAGACTGCAACGTTACTGTTGTTGCATGCTATTACCACTGCTTACCGATCTCCTTGTTACACCATGCTTAAAAGAAAACAAGAAGCTAGGCTAGAGTACAATTTGTTTTTGTTGTCTTGCTTCCTTGTCTGCTTGCATTTCTTCCGGTGCTTTTCTTCTTTTGACACATGTACTTGAGTTTGTACTGTGACCTCTTGTTGCAACCTTCTAATTCCCGGTGCCGGGGAATTTTATTGTTTCCTGCTGGGGATTCCTATTGTAACCCTCTGTTTTATTGTCCTCTGACTTGATCTTGAAATGTATGCCTCTGTTATCTGGGCGGGCTCCCAACTTCAATACTTGAAAATTAAAGACTTGAAATGTATGCCTCTGTTATCTAGGCGGGCTCCCAACTTCAATGCTTGAAATGTAAAGACTGAAATGTATGCCTCTGTTATCTGGGCGGGCTCCCAACTTCGACGCTTGAAATATAAAGACTGAAATGTATGCCTCTGTTATCTGGGCGGGCTCCCAACATCAACAACAACTTTTAAAAATAAGCGTCATTCCTCTCTTCAGGCGGGCTCCTGACTTCAACAACAACTTTGAACATAATCGCCATTCCTCTCTTCAGGCGGGCTCCTGACTTCAACCAATACATCGCCATTCCTTTTTTTAGGTTGGCAAGATTTCAACAACTTTTAAAAACGCCTTTCCTCTCTTCAGGCGGGCTCCTGACTTCAACAACAACTTTGAAAATAATCGTCATTCCTCTCTTCAGGCGGGCTCCTGACTTCAACAACAACTTTGAAAATAATCGCCATTCCTCTCTTCAGGCGGGCTCCTGACTTCAACCAATACATCGTCATTCCTTTCTTTAGGTTGTCAAGATTTCAACAACTTTTAAAAATATTTTTCCTCTCTTCAGGCGGGCTCCTGACTTCAACAACAACTTTGAAAATAATTCGTCATTCCTCTCTTCAGGCGGGCTCCTGACTTCAACCAATACATCGCCATTCTATTCTTTAGGGGGGCTCCTGATTTCAAACCATACATCGCCATTCCTTTCTTTAGGTTGGCAAGATTTCAAACACTAAATCGCCATTCTATTCTTCAGGGGGGATCCTGACTTCAACAACTTCTTCTTTTTTTCAAATTCAAACTTCTTCTTTTTTTTCAAATTATCCTAGGAGAAAATTCATCAGACTAGGATTTGATATCTTATCTTAGGAGAAAGATTCATCGGACTAAGATTTGATATCTTATCTTGGGAGAAAAATTTCATCAGACCAAGATTTTGACTCTAGGAGATAAATCGTCAGACTAGGTCCATTTTGTTGTGATCTTAGGAGAAAGATTCATCCGACTAAGATTTTATTATATTATCTTGGGAGAAAAATTTCATCAGACCAAGATTTTGACTCTAGGAGATAAATCGTCAGACTAGGTCCATTTTGTTGTGATCTTAGGAGAAAGATTCATCCGACTAAGATTTTATCTTGGGAGAACAATTTCATCAGACCAAGATTTTGACTCTAGGAGATAAATCGTCAGACTAGGTCCATTTTGTTGTGATCTTAGGAGAAAGATTCATCCGACTAAGATTTGATATCTTATCTTGGGAGAAAATTTCATCGGACCAAGATTGTATCGGGAGGGAAATTCATCAGACTAGGACTTTTTATCCTAGGAGAAAAATGTAAAGATCAATGATTTGAGAAACTTACCTTTGCAATTTCTTCTTTTCTTTTCTTTTTCCTTTGCGCCGCTTTGTTCTTGCTTGCTGGGGATAATACCACTGTGGGGGTCTCCTTTCTTCCTCTCCTTCAAATTCAATTTTTTTTTTCCAGAATTTATTTTCTCTCAACACTGCTGGGGATAAAAGTGTTATCTTCTTGGGATAACATTGTTGAGGATAACGCTGCTGGGGAGTTTTATCCTTTCAAATCGATGCTTCATTCTTCTGGAAGCTGTTGGGGATGATAATGGCTTTTGTTTTTCTGAGCACAAGTGTTATCCCTTTGTTATGTCTGCTGGGGAACAACTTCTCCATTGAAACTTATTATATTGGGGGTAAAACTGGTTCAAAGACCACTTCCCTTGAGACTGATGCTATATTCATTCTACCCCGAATGGGTATCTGACTTCCAGAAAATTTTCCAAATGAAAGGAAAATTTTCTGCCCCAGTTTGACAGTCTCCCTTATGGCATGCATTTCTGCAATCAATGCCATTTCCTTTATCTGTTTCAAATTAGACAAAATTTGTTAGTTTAAAACACGGTGGTTGGTTGTGATACTCCTACTGAGGATGACTTTCCCTTTCTCCTTCCTTGCTCTGCGTTCCACAACTTGTTGGGGATGATATTATTTGCTGGGAATGATCCCTTTTACTGGGGATATCCCTCTTCTTTTGTGGCACAGCTTGGTAACTGGCATTTCCCTGACCTTTTAGTCTCATATGAATTTCCCAAATCATGCTCATTGCTCTCCTTGATTTGTCCACGGGCTTTGGCCTTGAGGTTTAATAACCTTTGATTTCGGCAAGGATATCCTTCTTGACACTCGTCAATCCTTTTGTCAATTCCCTTTTGCTGGGGATATCTTTCTTGACACTGGCCTTGTGCTTTTTCCTTGCTGACTATACCACTTGGATGTACTAGCCAGATCTTATCTTGGAAAACTGATGGCCTATTTTGAAGTCATTTCCCACTGGTCTTGACCAAACAGACTCTACTGGGGAAATTTCTATGAAAGGAAAAGATAAAAGGGAACAGAATAAAAGACAAAGGAAAAAATGACTCTTTAACAAAAGAAACTATAAATAAAAACTTATCAAACGAAAACACCGACTCTAATGGTCATGACATGCATATGTGGCCTATCCTTCGTCATCAATCGTCTTTCGAGATCTTCCCTTGACTATCCCCTATCCGATTCCCAATCTTATTCGACTTGTAGTGCCCGAAGGGTTTTCACTATCAAGCCTCTCTCATTTTGGTTTTTCTCTCAGCTTGTGTCGCCTTATGGTGTCCGTAAAGATTTTCACCGATAAGACTCTCTCATTTGTATCACTTTCCAGCTGGGGATTTGGAGTGTTGCCGGTATGACTCTCTCTGCCGGAGATTAGAGTCCTTTCTGCTATGGAACAGAATGTTATGTTCGCCGGTAAGACTCTCATTTATCTGACTTGGCATCTTTTGCAGACTGATCAGAAGGTCTCCTTTGGACCGTAATGTAGGTTTTTTGGATAGGCTTAGAAAGAAAGGGTATTAAAGTCTCAAAAATAAATCAATTTGGGGTTCAAAATTACAACCTTCGAAATCGTATTTGTTTATAACAAGCGCAACTCTTGCCCCAGTTTCTTGCTTGGGGATTATTTATTTATTATTTTTAATTTTTTTTACACTATGCACACCATGCACATTATGCACACTATGCACCCTATGACCGAGCCGTGAGGCGCCTACGTATCCTCTTTGAGGAATCAGGTCAAACGTAGTTCCCAATTCCTCTTTTTTCATTTGACTTTCCTTTGTTTTTTTTATCATTTTTCTTTTCTTTTCCCTTTTTTTCTGTTTTTATTTTTATTTTTTCTTTACCTTCCAGGCTCGTATTTCCTAGTCGTTGCTATTGATTCCAAACGAGGGGTATGAAAGAAAATAAATAAGGCTCAAAAGGGGTAATGAAGGATAAAGTGTTTAGGTAGCAGAACAAAATGCCTTCGTCATTCCAGTCTTCAAAACACGCCCCGTGCAAACAACACATTTAAACAAAGATTTGTAGCATCTTCCGATGGTGCTGGACTTGACAATTATATTCGACATTTGTCATCTCTAAAGCACCGTTGGGCGACACTCTCATTCTCATGAACGACCCTCATGCCAATTTGGCGAATCTTGCATTTAACGGTTTTCTTTATGTTTTACTTGCCCCAGTTCCACATGACTCGGGCTTCAAATAATCTCAAACCGTTCTTATTTCCTTTAAATGCTTTAATCACCTTCTGAGAGTTTTATGATTAACTTTTAAGATTAGGCCCAAACTGTGCGCGCATGTCATGTCACTAGAATCGGCGTTGAATAGAAGCAAAACAAAAGGGTAAAGAAAACTAAACAAAGAAGATAAAAAAGACTGGAATTTGCTTTTAGACAAAAGGTAGAACCGTTTAAACGACAAAATAAACAGTTACAACCCTAAAACTAAACCAGATAACACCACATTAGGTACTAGACAAATAAAAGGATAAGGGGGTTTGACCACAAGACAATATCCGAATTACAACCCTGAAATAATCCGGACGAATGAAATGACAACAAAATAAACCACCAAAACTCCTCTCTGGCTGACCAGGAGATGGAGTGCCTTTCCAATTGCCCAATACGGTATTTTAGCTTTGCAGTATTGTCCAGACCATTTCCAACTTCGATATCATTATCATCAGTTAGCGGCTTTCCGGGATGACTCTAAAATCCCATGTTACCAGGTATCCTCCCCATAAAGTGTGCATCATGATGTGCAGGTAAAGGATTCTGCGCGATATTCTGGGTGTCATTACCTTGGATCACAATCAGATTTACCTGGATCATCCTTTCTATTTCTTTTTTCAAATCCCGACAACTTTCAACATTGTGCCCTTGGGCATTGGAATGGTATTCACACCTTTTAGAAGGGTCAAAGCTTCTTGCACGTGGGTCCAGATGATTTGGAGGAATAGATGCAATCATGTCGTGATGCTTTAACCTCTCAAATAAGCTTTCATAGGACTCTCCTATTGGTGTAAAATTATCTTTCAACCTTCGTTCCCCTTTATACTTATGACTTGGATGTGGGTTATAGGGCACCTGAAAGTTATGTGGAGGCTTCTGGAGATTTTGTGACGCTCGTGCTCGCCTCCTGGGGCGTTTTGGTGGCCGGATAACATACTGAGGTGGAACAATAGAGTGTTGTGGGTTATGAGGGGGATAATATTGCTCAGGGGATTCATAGATAACTTTAGGAGGCTGCTCATACCTTCGAGATGTTCTCCTAGGACCTCTTCTTGACCCTGATGTCATCATGATTTCTTCAATCTTCTCATTTGTGTCGCAAAAATTATCAGACTCAACCCGGACAGCGTGAGTTGCAGCTTTAAAAACTGCTTGACTTATAATTTTTCCTGTCTTAAGACCATTCTCTATTATTTCTCCCATTTTGATTGCTTCCGAAAAGGATTTGCCAACTGCGGACATCATGTTCTGAAAGTAATCTGGCTCTTGCGCTTGAAGGAAGACAGTTATTAGCTTGTGGTCATCCATGGGTGGCTTAACTCTAGCTGCTTGCTCTCTCCATTTAATGGCATATTCCCTGAAACTTTCACTTGGTTTCTTTTTCAGGTTTGAAAGGGAAATGCGGTCCAGGGCAATGTCGATGCTGTATTGGAACTGTTTGACAAATGCTTGTGCCATGTCGTCCCAGACATACCAGCGAGACGTGTCTTGATCCATAAACCATTCGGAAGCTACTCCCGTAAGGATTTCCACAAAATAAGCCATCAACAATTCTTCATTTCTTCCCGCACCTCTCAGTTGATTGCAATACCTTTTCAGGTGGGCAATGGGATTTCCATGTCCATCGTACTTTTCAAATTTGGGAGTCTTGAAACCAGGCGACAAGTGGACATCGGGGAACATACATATATCTTTGAAGGCAACACTCTTTTGACCAGACAACCCTTGCCTGTTTTTCAACCATTGTTCTAAGTTTTTCACTCTTTGGGTCATTTCTTCTTGTACCATCTTTCGGGCAGGCTCTTCAATCTTTGAAGGAAAATCAAACGAGTACGGGTGGTACTTAGGAGAGTGGTATTGCTCTTGTTTTGTCGCAAATTGTGACTCATGACGAGGCTGTCCTTGCCCACTGGCCCATGCTTGACACACTCCGGTCATTTGCTGTTTCAGTATTCTATTTTTTCCCGGCACAGTAGACTCTTGTTGAACCCTCTGAACAAACCGACCAACTCAACTTTCTTCACAATTCAAAACAAAACATGTTAGAATGGACTCAGTCGGTTCTTATTACTAGCAACATCTTTTTCCCTTTTTATCAATTTTTTTTAATTATTTTCATTTTTTGTTGTGGTCGAATCTTATGGAGATTGCCTACGTATCATGACCCCGCATGAATCAGACCTTGCGTAGTTCGGACCAATAAAAGATAAGCAATACTAATCATTTTTTTTTCAATTTTCATATTGGGTTTCAAAGATTTAAAAATGACCTACAAACATGAAAATCAAACGATCCACATATTATAATCAAAAGTTTTACAAACTCCAAAACAAACGGGCTTTCTTTCTCCGTTTGACAAATGCAACCAAACGGTTATTTTTTGCAAATGTGCCCCCTTCCAAATTTTGAGGCCGGAGAGGATTATTTTATGACACTTTACACACTTGTCCGTTCTTTTAAGAAAATAGCCTTTCGACAACTGAAAGATACTCTGAGGCTATTTCGGCAAGAACGGTTTAAGACGCGGCCGAAGCTGGCTCGGCTTATTTTGACCAAAAATCTAAACGGTATTCACCTGACCGTTGACTCTTTGTTTTTTTTTTTAAAATTACAATAAAAACCAGGTGTTGCAACACGGCCCTTCAGCGCCTCGGGGACGAAGATTTTTTAAGGCTGTGTAGGTCAACTGGACCAAATTTTAAAAAATAACCCAAAGGTGGCTGTTTATGCAAAGTCAGCCTTCCGGCGTCCCTTTCGGGAACATTCGGCTATGTCTTGATAAAACAGCGTCACCCAACTTCTTTATGACAAAATTAAAATTTGACATATATTTTTTTGGCTATATTCTTTTTTTTTAGCAAAAAGTGGAGGCTGGACACTGCCCGACTTATTTACGACAAAATTAAAATTTTGACACGTTTTTTATTTATTTATTGGTTTTTGGCTTATTAGCAAAAAGGTGGAGTTGGACCCGATGAGGGTTGCCTACGTATCTCACATCCGGTGAGAATCAAACCCTCGTAGTTCGGGCCGATCAAGAATAAGTAAATGAACTAACTTTTTTTTTTTTTGAATTTGTGAAAGAACTACTTTAAAAGAAGAAAGGAAGTTTTTTTTTTGATTTTCTTTTTAAAAGAAAGACTTCTAAGATATTTTTTCAGAATTTTCATTTGTTTTTTTTCTTATTCTAAAGAAAAAAGAAAATATTTTTTGGAATTTTACCTCTAATAAAAGAAATGCTTTCTAAATTTTTTTTTTTGAATTTTGAATTTTCTTTTCAATTTTTAAAGAAGAAGGAAAATATTTTCGGATTTGTTTTATTTTATTATATATTTTTTTTTTAAATAATTAAAAAGACTTTCTAAAGAAGTCAATAATGGAAAATATTTTTGGATTTTTTGTTTTGAAAATTGGGAGTCTAAAAAACTTTTCTAGACTTTTTGGCAAGACAAATATTTTTGCAACAAATAAAGATATATATACATTTTTTGGAAATAAAGAAAAACTTTTTGGATTTATATATATATATATATATAATATATTTATATATATATATATTTGCAACAAATAATAAAACCACTTTCAACGCCCGACTCTTTTTATTTTATTATTTTTATTTTTATTTTGGCATCTAAACAAATAAATAAATAAAAACCCATTTTAAAAACAAGACTCTTTTTCATTTTCATTTTTATGGCAAGACAAACTATTTTTTTTTTCTAATTTGTTTTTTTGAAAAACAAGACAGAACAACAACTCTTTTTTTTCTATTTTTCCTTTGCTTTTAATAAAACAAACTAATAAGACACATTTTTTTTTTCAAAATTTCGGCAGAGTTTTGACAGTATTTGGGCATTGGTTTTTTACAAAAAAAACAATCAATTCCCTAACCGCTATCCATTTTTTTTTTCAATTTCAAAATATTATTCTTGATATTCAAAAGTCAGTCAACACACAAATCCGGATCAAATAAATGCGCAAGTAGCAGCAAGTAAGATGCATCAGGATGATCATTTTCATTTTTTTTTTGGTACACCTGTCCTAGACAGACCCAACCCCTGTGTTGAGCCTCCAAAGTCAAATGCACGTGATGCAAACAATCGTTCCAACTAGGGATCCAGCATGAAGCTGAGTTATTCTAAGTGAAAAACCTGAGGCATATTGTTCTAGCCCTGGCTTACCCAAGTGGACAGCTTGAGCCGAAGTGGGGGCAACGTACCGGGAGCACGAAAGTCGACCCGGCCTAGTTACTTGTCCCAACTTCGTTTTATTTGGTATGACTTCTAACAGAAAGGTGGGCCACGCGCACGTGTACACCATAAATTCAGAAGACTCAGAAAGAAGAAGGGTTTCGTAGCAGTTTTATATACACAGTTCAGATAATATTAAAGCGGTAAAAAGCAACATTTAGCACATTAAGCATAAATCATGTAAAAATCAGATAATAAATAAAGCCAACTATAACAATTATTTCAAGCTCGAATTCTTGAACCCTGAACCAGAGATTCTGGGTTCGTTCCCCAGCAGAGTCGCCAGAGCTGTCGCACCTCCTTTTTCCGCCCCCGCGAGGGTGCGTAGGGAGTTTTCTCCAATTAAAGGACAGTCGAAACGAGATTTGTTTGTTTGTTTCAGAGTCGCCACCTGGGAATTTTAAGGCGTCACAAGTCACCGGTTTTAATCCCTGAATCGAGGAGAATATGACTCTGTCTATTTAACAGTCTGCGCACCAGAAATCCGGATAAGGAATTCTTTTAACCCGGGAGAAGGTGTTAGGCATTCCCGAGTTCCGTGGTTCTAGCACGGTCGCTCAACTGTTATATTCGGCTTGATTATTTTGATTTGTAAAATACATTTTTATTGCATGATTTTATTGTTACCGCTTCTATTTAGATTTAAAGACCCTTCTTTGAATCGAATCACGCGTACGTATATTCGTGTTATAAATTATATATTTTTTTAAAACATGCGGAGTTGTGTCACGCGCACGTGTACACAATAATATAGATAATATTTTTATTAAAATAATTATTTTCGAAATTATGCTTTAATAAAATCAAGAACATTCGCCCTTTTTGTATAATTAAGTAGTGAACCTCACATCTCGGGTTTTTATGAAATTAATAATGATATTCTCCGAGGAATCCCTTTTATTAAATATTCGATCGAAGTTGCGCGAACGCATAATCCGAATTGCTTTTAGAAATATAATCAGGTTACGCGAACGTATCCCTAATCACAAAAATATTCTTGATAAGGTTCTCTACAAATTGTTATTATGTGTTGACCGCGAGCCTTGTTTTACACATATGAATCATATACCTCAAATTTTAAAGAATTAATGACGTGAAAAAAAACCAGACAATATGTATCTAAAACTAACATTTTTTCGTGGATACAACATTTGGATGTCCATAAATCGAATCGTGTATAAAATTGGGAAAGAACTTAAAATGATAAACAAATTAATAGTTTCCGCAGAATCTTCATTGTTTCATTTAAGGCGAGCTCTTCTTCTATATATCTTTTACATAAAATGCCACGATTCGTTTATAAATCCCATGTCCTTCTCATGTATTTGTTTTAGTCCAAAGTTGCAATGGTTTGGTTAATGTTTGCAATGGAAGATAAGAGTCAAGTTGATAAGAAAGAGAACTATTATACCAATTGATTCAATAAAATGCATCACATGCAATATAGTTGTACGTTTGAACCATTCCTAATATTCTAAACTCGTAACGAGCTGTATCAAATCACCTTCCACATATGATTATATATACTCATCATCATGCCATATATGAACATACAACTTATATCAATCTAAACCAAAATCAGATTTTTTACAAGATATACTAATAATGTAATTTCTTGATACTTCCATTCTACTTTACATTTAGCTAACAATATTACGGGATGTAATTAATGGCCCATTTTATGCCATGTTCCCTACCTTGATATTTCAATCATGACTTTACTTAATGAAAATTCCGAAATAGGTGATATTATTACAACACTTAAACGAACTTTAAGAGGTAACAATTATCTTATATTCATTACGCCAAACGTACTACTATATTAATCAACTGAAACAAAAACCAAATTTTTAACTAATGAACTTGAACGAATGGAAAAACAGAATTATAATTCCCGAACTTCATTAATTTGTCATGTTGAAGCTTTTCGTGACATGAATTTACAGATATGTACCTGATATTGGAAGTAAAAGAAAATGAAGATGAGAATCAGCAGCAGTAATAACAGTACAACAGCAACAACTGCCCAGCAACAGTAACAACCCAGTAACAGACCGGTGAAGTAGTAATCCCAAAAACAAAAGCTTTAAGTTTTGAATGAAACAACAACCATTAATACTAATTTCAAACAAAGAAAGAAAGCAAAAGATTTTTTAGTTTTTATTTTTATTTTGAAAGCTCAAATATTTTTCGGAATTTTTCTTTCTCTTAAATGTTCAGCCCTTTTTTCTCTCTTCTATTCTCTGTCCGTTTTTTTTTCTCTCTATCTGTATGTGTTTTTCTTTTATCTCTGTTCTCTTTTCTTCTTTTATTTCTCTAAAACTAAATTATAAAAATACTTAAACTATTATTAAGAATTAAATTAAGTTATAAAAGCGCAAATTAACTCCCAATAACAATTAACGCACAATTAAGTAATAATTAAGCATAAAATTGTATATTTGGACATTAAATGCTAAAAATGCAAACGATGCCTATTTTTGTAATTTTTAATTTTTGTAAAATAAATTTAATTACTAACAATTGTAGAATTAAATCCTACATGCAAAATGCGAAATATTTTTGTATTTTTTATTAATTTAGCAAATAAACATGCACAGACAAATACAAATAATTATTCAAAATATCACAAAATTGCACACCGAAGAAAAATCATTTTATTTTTGAATTTTTTGGGAGCAATTCTCATATTGGGCAAAAATCACGTGCTTACACAAAGCATCAGCCACCACATTGGCCTTCCCTGGGTGATACAAGATAGTGATATCATAATCCTTCAACAACTCCAACCACCTTCTCTGTCTCAAATTCAACTCCTTTTGCTTGAACAAATACTGAAGACTCTTTGATCCGTGAACACCTCACATGCCATGCCATACAGATAATGCCTCCAAATCTTCAATGCGTGAACAATAGTTGCCAACTCCAAATCATGAACCGAATAGTTCTTCTCATGAATCTTCAACTGTCGTGAAGCATAAGTAATGACCATGCCATCCTGCATCAACATTACACTAAGCCCAATACGAGATGCATCACAATAGACTGTATAAGGCCCTGAACCTGTGGGAAAAACCAACATCGCTGCTGTAGTCAGAGCTATCTTGAGCTTCTAAAAGCTCGCCTCACACTCGTCTGACCATCTGAACTGGGCACCCTTCTAGGTCAACCTGGTCATCGGGGCTGCGATAGATGAGAACCCCTCCACGAACCGATGGTAGTAGCCTACCAATCCCAAGAAACTCCGAATCTCTATAGCTGATGCTGGTCTAGGCCAGTTCTTGACTGCCTCAATCTTCTTCGGATCGACCTGAATACCCTCTGCTGATACAACATGACCCAGAAATGCAACTGAACTCAACTATAACTCACACTTCGAGAACTTAGCATATAACTGACTATCCCTCAAGGTCTGAAGAACCATTCTAAGATGCTGCTCGTGCTCCTCCCGGCTGCAGGAATATATCAAAATATCATCAATGAAGACTATCACGAACGAGTCCAAATAAGGCCTGAACACTCAGTTCATCAAATCCATAAAAGCTGCTGGGGAATTGGTCAACCCAAATGACATGACCAGGAACTCATAATGCCCGTACCGAGTGCGGAAATCTATCTTAGGGACATTCAGATCTCAAAGCAATCTTTGAAAATACCTTGGCACCCTGAAGCTGATCGAACAAATCATCGATCCTCGGCAATGGATACTTATTCTTGATTGTAACCTTGTTCAACTGTCGGTAATCAATGCACATTCTCATCAAACCATCCTTTTTCTTAACAAACAACACCGGCGCACACCACGGCGAAACACTGGGTCTAATGAAACCCTTCTCAAGCAAGTCTTACAATTGTTCCTTCAACTCTTTCAACTCTAGCGGGGCCATACGATACGGCGGGATAGAAATAGGCTGAGTGCCCGGAGCCAAATCAATGCAAAAGTTAATGTCCCTGTTTGGTGGCGTACCCGGTAGGTCTGAAGGGAAAACATCAAGAAACTCTTGAACAACGGGCACAAAATCAATAGAAGGGACCTCAATACTAGAATCACGAACATATGACAAATAGGCCAAACACCCCTTCTCGACCATACGCCGAGCCTTCACATACGAGATAACACTGCGGGTAGGATGACCAGGAGTTCCTCTCCACTCTAAACGGGGCAAATCCGGTAAGGCTAAGGTCAGAGTCTTGGCATGATAGTCCAATATAGCATGGTAAGGTGATAACTAGTCCATCCCGATAACTAGTCCATCCCCAATATAACATCGAAATCGACCATGTATAGAAGCAACAAATCCACACGAGTCTCAATACCCCCAAACACCACAATACAAGAATGATGGACTCGATCTACTATAATAGAATCACCCACCGGTGTAGACACATAAACATGAATACTCAATGAATCACTAGGCATGACCAGATACAGTGTAAAATAAGATGACACATACGAGTAGGTAGACTCTGGATCAAATAACACTGAAGCATCTCTATCACAAACTAGAATAGTACCTATAATGACTGCATCTGAAGCCTCAGCCTCGGGCCTGGCTGGAAGGGCGTAAAATCGGGGTGGATCCCACCACCCTGAACTACCTCTCTGGGACGGCCTGCTGCTGCCTAGCCTCTACCTCTGGCGGCCTAAGCTCTACCTCTAGTACCTCTACCTCCACCTCTAGAACCTCTACGCCCACCTCTAGCTGGCTGGGCGGGCTGTGGAACACTTGGTGCCTGTACCATAGCACGAGAACCTTGATACTAAGAGCTACTCGGTGCTCGAGGGCAAAACCTGGAAATGTGACCCGGATCACCACACGTGTAACAAGCCCTTGGCTGTTGAGACTGCTGGCCCTAACGACCTGAATGACCACCCCAAAAACTCTAAAATGGCGGTGCACTGATAGGAGCAGGTAGTGCACTATAAGACTGCTAATCATGATACTACATTTGGGGACCACGACCACCTGAAATACCGTGAGAAACCTTGAGCGTTGATTAAAAGGGCCTAGAAGGATGGCCTCTACCATACGAATCTCGACCTCCGGATGAGGTACCACTGAATCGGCCTGAATGACGGGGCCTCTTGTCTGACCCATGACCGCCTCCCTATGACAGAACCATCTCAACTCTACGGGCCACATTGGCCGCCTCCTGAAAAGTAATCTCACTCCCAGCCTATCTAGCCATCTGAAGATGAATCGGCTGAATAAGACCGTCAATAAACCTCCTTACCCTCTCTCTCGGTGGGGAGTATGATGAGAGCATGGCGAGCCAAATCAATGAACCTGATCTCATATTTGGTAACCGTCATGGAACCCTGCTGGAGGCACTCAAACTGCCTCCGATAGGCCTCTCTCTGAGTAACGGGGAGAAACTTCTCCAGGAATAACACTATAAACTGCTCCCAAGTCAAGGCTGGTGATCTGGCAGGTCTCACTAAGCAATAATCCCTCCACTAAATCTTGGCGGATCTAGACAAGCGAATTGTAGCAAAATCGACCCCATTGGTCTCAACAATGCCCATGTTCCTAAGAACCTCGTGGCAGCTGTCTAGATAATCTTGGGGATCCTCAGTAGATGCACCGTTGAAAGTAGAAGTGAAGAGCTTGGTGAACCTATCCAGTCTCCACAAAGCATCGGCGGACATAGCCGCTCCATCACCGGTCTGAGCTACCACACCCGGCTGTACTGCTCCAACTGGCTAAACCGCTGGAGTCTGAATCTGAGGGGCTACCTGCTCCGGAGTGCGAGTAGCATGAGTCTGGGCCCCTCCTCCATCCCGAGAGACGGCTGGTGCTACAAGAAGCAAGTTTGCCCGAGTGACACTCTCCATGAGGCCCACTAATCAGACCAAAGCATCCTGAAGAATTGGGGTAGCAATAAACCTCTTTGGGACCTGAGCTGGGCCCACCGAAACTGCTGGAGCCGGAACCTCCTCATCAAAATCAACCTGAGGCTCCGTCATTGGGACTGTTGCTCGGGGCTGAGATCTTCCCCTACCTCGGCCTCGCCCTCTGTCCCTCGTGGGAGCTGCTGAGCTGAGGATGAAGAAGCGCGTGTTCTCGCCATATGTGAAAGAACAGAGTAGAAATTCAATTAGCATTGAGAAACCAACCGCATGATAGGAAATAATAAATGTGAAGTTTTTGCTAACTCTGTAGCCTCTGGGGATAAATACAGACATCTCCGTACCGATCCCTCAGACTCTACTAAGCTTGTCTGTGAACTGTGAGACCCATGCAACCTAGAGCTCTGATACCAACTTGTCACGACCCAGATTTACTACCCTCGGGAGTTGTGATGGCGCCTACTAATGGGAGCTAGGCAAGCCAAACCTTAACTACTTGCTACACTTTCATTTTTGCTTCTTTTTAACACACACAAGTCGATAATATGATAAAAGCGGAATTTTAAATAAATAAGCGGAAGTCAATAATTATATATCTTAAGGCCACGTCTATTACAATTTTTAAAACCTCAAATACCCCAAAACCTGGTGTCACAGTGTCACAGACTATCTAAGATTTCTACATACAAGGTCTGAAGAAATAACAGTACGCTGTTTCTGAATAAAAGAAAAATAAATAGGAAGTAGAGATAGAGGGAGACGCCAGGGCCTGCGGATGCCTGCAATCTACCTTGGGCCTCCGGGGTGACTGAAGGAAGCACTCCAACTACTGTCTGAAAGCTGCTCCTGGATCTGCACACAGTGCAAAGTATAGTATCAGCACAACCGACCCCATGTGCTGGTAAGTGTCTAGCCTAACCTCGGCGAAGTAGTGACGAGGTTAGGACCAGACTACCAAATAAACTTGTGCATTTCAAATGTATAAACAACGGAAAAGAAAATACAGAAAAAAACTAGTCAATGTGGGAGGGAAAACATGTTGTGGGGAGATAACAGTTCCGAATAGAAAGGCATCAAGTAAGGAAAGAAACAACATAACTAGAATGTCAACAAAAAAGCAGAAATCATCAATTGCACGACATCACCCTTCGTGCTTTTACTCTCAGCCTCACCAAAGCAGTTATATAATAAAAATGTGCACGGCATCATCCTTTGTGCTTTTACTCTCGTTCTCACCAAAACAATCATATAATCAAAATGTGCACGACATCACCCTTCGTGCTTTTACTCTCTTTCCTCACCATATAATCAATAGAATCGGCACGGAATGGCACGTCGTGCGGCACGACATCACCCTTCGTGCTTAATACTCTTTCCTCACAATAACAAACAATGCACGACATCACCCTTCGTGCTTTAACACTCTTCCTCACCCAAACAACAATCACAATCAAATGGGCAAGAGAATAAACAAAATAATAATAGAAATCCCGGCAAGGGAACAACATCAATAATCTCAACATCTTGGCAAGGGAGATAATCAATAAAGCAACAATATCCCGGCAAGGGAACAATGTAATAACTCTTTCTCTTTCTTTCACTTTTATTTCATAACTCACTTTACCACTTGAGCCAATGCTCCAAAGGGTTCAATCATCTCATATACTTTCACAATTTGTAATATAACTTGAGCCAATGCTCCTCGATGTTCAAAGGTCACAATTTCCTTCCACAAGCTTTTCACAACAAATAGAAATCATCACCAAGGCATGAAAGATACAACGAAATCAAGATATTCACAATTTTAAGACTCACGGTCATGCTAGACACCAACGTATAGATACTCGTCACCATGCCTATACGTCGTACTCAACAATTACCACATATCAAATAGGACTCAACTCCTTATCCCTCAAGCTAAGGTTAGACCAAACACTTACCTCGATGCCTCAAACACAACTCAAGTTTCAATTATAGCTTTATCCCTCGATTCCTCCGCCAATTCACTCATATCTAGCCCAAATTACTTAATTACATCAATAAACGCTAAATGAATCAATTTGAATGCATGAAAATGAGTTTTCCAAAGTTTTACCCAAAAAGTCAAAATCGTCCTCGGGCCCACATGGTCAAAACCCGAGGTTCGAACCAAAACCCGATTACCCATTCCCCCACGAGCTCAAATATGTAATTTGTTTTGAAATCGGGCCTCAAATCGAGGCCCGAATCCCCAATTTTTGAAAAACATAGGTTCTATCCAAAACACTCAATTTTCCCCATGAAAATAATTGATTTGAAGTTGAAATCATGTTAAAAGATGCTAATGATTGAAGAAAACTAGTTAAAAATGACTTACAATTGATTTGCAGAAGAAAGGTTGTTTGAAAAATCGCCTCTTATTTTGGGTTTTGAAAAAATGCACAATGACTGAAAATTCCGTCTATTTATACCCCTCCCAGACCCCCTGTGCGGACCACACAAAATGGACTGCGGTCGCACAGGCTTTCCTGAGGGTACTGCGGTCCAGTGCCCTGTGCGGACCGCACAAAGTCGACTGCGGCCGCACAACAACGCCTCTGTGCGGACCGCACAAAGTCGACTGCGGCCGCACAACAGCGCCTCTGTGCAAACCGCACAAAGTCGGCTGCGGCCGCACAACCCTACTCCGCGCACCGCACAAGGCCGACCGCGGACCGCACTGGCGGGTTCACAGGCCTGCAATTTCTAGTTTTAAGTCTAAAACATCCCGAAACTCACCCGAGCCCTCGGGGCTCCAAACCAAATATACACAAACTCCTCAAAAACATCGTACAGACTTATTCATGTAATCAAATCATCAAAATAACATCATGAATATTAAATTAAATCTCGAGATCAATGAAATTTTCTCAAAACTTCTTTAAACATAAATTTTGCAATTTAAGTCTGAATCACGTCATATGATATCCGTTTTTCACCAAATTCCACATAAATGTCTTAAATCATATATAAGACCTGTACCGGGCGCCGGAATCAAAATACGGCCCCGATACCATCATGTTCTAATCAAATTTCATTTCAAATTTCTTTAAACAATTCCAGAAAATAATTTCCTTTGAAAATTCATTTCTCGGCCTTGGGACTCCGGAATTCGATTCCGGGCATATGCCCGAGTCCCATATTTTCCTACGGACCCTCCGGGACCGTCAAATCACAGGTCCGGGTCCGTTTACCCAAAACGTTGACCGAAATCAAATTAGCTCATTTTATAATCAAAACTTATCGTTTTTCACAGATTATCATATTTAAGCTTTTCGGGTACGCGCCCGGACTGCGCACGTAAATCGAGGTGACTCTAAATGAGGTTTTCAAAGTCTCAAAACACGGAGTTTCATTTTAAAATATCTTTGTTCATTGGTAAAGTTTAATCATTTTTGTCAAGTCCAATTACATGTTGAATTTTTTAAGTCATAAGAAAATAAAAAATGAAAATAGCAAAGCTTATAAATTTAGTGGTACTCTACAGTAGATGTGGTCTTATTTCTTCCCTTTCTCCTTCGATTTATCTAATACTAGAATTTTTTGAAGCAAAAAAAAAAATAAAAAAAGATGTATTCCAAAAGGACGTATATGTATCTACATAGCATACTTAAATTAAATTTGCAGTTCTATTTTCTATTTCCCCCCCTCATAATTCTTTATATCATTTCATTTTTAACATATAAAGGAGTGCAACATAAGGTGATCCAGTCAATCTCCGAAGAATGGAGAAATCTCCATCTCTTATGCCCAAAAGCCTTTAATTCATTTCTTTCTCTTTCTCCCCTTTACCAGGAGCAACCAGGCCTTTCCTTATTCTGCCTAACCATTTTCCAAAAATGTCCACCTCCATTTTCCTCCTTTGGCTTGTTAGCATTCCTCTAGCCATTCATGCTGCCCCTAATAAAAATGTTCAACCCCACGGTAATTAATATGCTTGTTCAATTTCTATGACATTTGTAGATTATACATTAACATTTGTCTTAATTTGTCTCTAAATTCTGAATTCGTCTATGATGAATTTGTTGAGTTGCGAATTGTTTTGACATTTTCGATAATCATTTTGATCATACAGGTTTCCTTCTAAATTGTGGTGGAAGTGAAAAAATTGAACAAGATTCGCTTACATATACACCAGATGACAATTTTATAAAAACAGGAAATAAATCAGAGATACAACAAGAAGGGCTAGTGCCTTTATTATCATCTGTTCGTTATTTCCCAGATGATGTAGAAGAAAAATTTTGCTATCATTTCCCAGTGAATAAAGGAAGGAAATGGCTGGTGAAAACAATATATTATTATGGAGGTTTTGATGGAGGCAAAGAACCACCAATATTTGATCAGATTATTGATGGTACAAAGTGGAATATTAATACAACGGCGGATTATGCTGAAGGCCTCAGCTCCTATTATGAAATTATCATGGTTGCTCATAATAAGGTTTTGAGTATTTGTCTTGCAAAAAATGAGCACACAACTTCAAATCCTTTTATCTCAGCGATTGAATTGCTGTATCTTGATGATTCCCTTTATAATTCTACTGATTTTGGGAAATATGCATTGGTCACTCTTGCTCGTCACAGCTTTGGATCTCATGATACCATAATGTATGTATGCATTTCTACCCCTTAATTTTTTTTTTTTTTTATTTTTCACTATCGGTTTTTGGGATAATTTTGTGGATGGTCATCCAATTTTCTATTGAAAAAGCATCATTACGCGGAGTGGCTCTGATACCATATGTAACAGTCCAGCTCATTAGTGATATTGCCCGCTTTGGGTCTAAGCCCGCATGGCTTTAAAACACATCACTAGAGTTTTTACTATCAGTATTTTGGGGATAATTTCGTGGATGGTCATCCAATTTTCAGTTTATTGCATCAAATCCATGAGATTAATGTTTGAAATGGAAAGACAAATCCTAAATTGCAAAAAGTAAACATTTTCCGAAAATGCTAAATTCAATCCCGAAATCACAAGTAGGTAGTTACATATGCATAAAATTGTCAGTAAGTATAGCTACGTCTTTAACTCACTTTACATAATATTCATGACTCATCTATCAACCCAATCTAATACCCAATGTCTTTCACCATGTGGCATATAATGACTTTTTTTATATTCTTTTAAGTGGTGCCACATAAATATTATATAAGGTGAGTTGTCGAAGTGACACAACCTACTGTTTCTTGGGGACGTATTTTGCATTTTTAGATGTTTTTCATTTTTTGTGATATATAGTCACAGTTGAGTTACTTTTCTTTCCCATTACAAAAATTAGTTTTAGATTTTGGTAGAAGAAATTGAAAGTTGGATGACCCATCTGCGAAACTATCCCTTAGTTTTTGTCATGACCCCTTTCTTGAGCTGGAAACAACACAAATATACATCTATTTGATGTTGAAATTTTCAATACGTCCCCTTCATACATCTATATGAAGGGAAGTCTTGGCGTAGCTGGTAAAATTGTTGTCGTGTGACCAGGAGGTCACGAGTTCGAGCCGTGGAAATAACCTCTTGCAAAAATATAGGGTAAGACTGCGTACAATAGATCCTTGTGCTCCGGCCGTTCCCGGACCCCGCGCATAGCGGTAGCTTAGTGTATCGGGTTGCCCTTTTTATTCTTCTTTAAATGTTTTGTTTGGTTACATGGATATTAATTGACAATTGATAGATGATGTTGAACATGTGGAACTAGTTTTCCAGATGACAAATTCAATCGTTATTGGTATCCATTACTCGACGACAATCCGGTTGTAACAAGCCATACAAGTATAACTCCTTCAGCATTCTGGAATATGCCACCTGAAAAGCTATTTGAAAATTCAATAACAGCTAGTAGAGGGAAAACTCTTGTGTTAAATTGGCCACCATTTCCAGTTCCTAAGACATACTACTACATTGCTTTGTACTTTCAAGATAGCAGAACGCCGAGCCCCTTTAGCTGGAGAGTTTTTGATGTTTTAGTGAATGGAGCAAAATTCTACAGCAACCTTAATGTCACGACCGATGGTGTCACTGTTTATAGCACAACTTGGCCTCTTGAAGGGGAAACTAAGATTACATTGATTCCCCCGAATAATAGTCCCGTTGGACCTGTGATTGCTGCTGGTGAACTCTTCCAACTTTTGCCTCTTGCTGGACTAACTCTCACTAGAGATGGTAATGGTTTTCTTCAGCAATATTTTCTTTACTAGTCAGTGGCGGATTCTGAGCCGAGGGTCTTTTGGAAACAGCCTCTATACCTTCGTTAGGTAGGGGTAAGGTCTGCGTAAACTTTACCCTCCCCAGATCCCACTTGTGGGATTTCACTGGGCTTGTTGTTGTTGTTGTTTCAGCGGCGGATCCAAATTTAGACGCCATGAGTTTTGAGTTGGATCCGCTACTGTTACTATTTGTCTGTCAATATAGTTGTTAGTTTCTAGAGTAACGAAGGGAAGTCTTGGCGTAACTGGTAAAGTTGTTGTGATGTGACGAGGAGGTCACGGGTTTGAGCTGTGAAAACTGTCTCTTGCAAAAATGCAGGGAAAAGCTATGTACAATAAACCCTTGTGGTCCGGCCTTTCCTCGGACCCTACACATAGCGGAAACTTAGCGCACCAGACTGCGCCTTTTTTTCTAGAATAACACATTTTTTGTTGCACTTAAACAGTGGCAGTAATGGAAGATTTGAGAAAAAGCTTTAACAAAAAACCTCAAGATTGGCATGGCGATCCATGCCTTCCAAAAGACAAGTCATGGACTGGAGTTACATGCTCTTCGGGCATGAACACACGAATCATCTCCCTGTAAGTTTAATTTTCTGATTTAAATCCAGGAGTAGTATTAGTAATTTAACTACTGATAAATCAAGATCACTTTTCTGATACAATTTTGTGCACTTGGTTATGTTTTGGATGAAGGAATTTAACCAATGCTGGAATTTCTGGACCATTGCCGCCAAGCATATCTAAATTAACTGCACTCACTCATTTGTAAGCTATCGTTTATCATATCACATTGCTTGGTTTTTGTTATCTACAAATTAATGGAATATTACTAATTGAAAATGGCTCATTTAAAGGTGGCTTGGCAGTAATGAACTTACAGGTCAAATACCTGATTTAAGCCAATTGAAGAACCTAGAAACCCTGTAAGTTCCAATTTGTGTTTCCTTTTCCTACTTTTTAATATAACCGAGAGATTTCTAAGGGCCAGTTGGTGCACAGCTCGAAACTTGGCGTATAATGGGCCTAATTCTATCCTTCTCTACTTAAATACGAGACTTCGTTCGAAAGGCAAAAATACAGATTTTATTCTTCCTATTTGACACTATTTCTTATCCAATATCTGAATTTCTAACAAATTCATGCCTCCCTGCAATGGAAAAGGCACCTGGAGAACAACCAGTTGCAAGGATCAATTCCTGAATCATTAGGACAACTTCCCAAACTTAAAGAAGTGTATGCTCCTCTTGACTAAACTCTGTTTTTATTTTGTATGTATGATGATTAAAATTCAGCTCTTTAAGTTATATTTCTGGTTTTATAGGTTTCTTCAAAACAACCACCTCAAAGGGAGCATTCCAGCAAGTCTAAAAAACAAAAATGGCATAAACCTTAAGTGAGTAATCTTGAATTGAAACATGTCACTATTTACAAATTTGATACAACTTTTTTGATCTTATTGAAGGGGGTCTTGGCGTAACTGGTAAAGTTGCTGTCATGTGACCAGGATGTCACGGGCTCGAGCCATGGAAACAGCCTCTTGCAAAAATGCAGGGTAAGGCTGTGTACAGTCGACCCTTATGGTTCGGCACTTCTCCGTACCCTGCGCATAGCGGGAGCTTAGTGCACCAGACTGCCTTTTTTTTTATCTTATTGATGTTATTTAATATCTTTTGTTTTAGGGTCACTCCTGGAAATGAAGTATCAAGTTAAAGAGAGGAAAAAATGTAGTACACACCAGAGTTTGTTACACATTTCAAGAAGTGGACAGAAACAAAGAGAAACACAAGCAAGAAGTTGGGATGGAGGGAGACGAAAGAAGAGCATTTAGTCTTTGGTAAACTTGGTGTATAGCATAAGCATAATCAAATCTAAAATTTTAAAAAATAATTAGCAACGTGAGGGTGTATTTGTATATCAGTTATTATGACTAGTAATGATTTAATAGAGGATAGATGTAACCATGTTTTTTTACTAGAACTTTTGCTTTTTTTTGGTGGGTGGTGGGGTGGGGGTGGTGGGTAATGAAATATTGTATAAAAAATTGTTTTGAGAGGACTTTGCCAAAGTTATGGAGAGAATGTAAAATATCATCACCTAAAAGTTATCTGAAAAAAGAAAAAAAAGAAGTCAAATGCAAATTCTTCCAAGTTTAAATGGAATAGCATTGGTCACGTCACAGTTTGCTCGACCTATTTCTTCTAAGAGCCAAACAAAACTACGTTTTTCGTCTAAGAAACCATTTTCGCTACTAAGTTGTGTATTCGGATTATCTTTTCCGAAATTGTTTTTGCAATTTTTTTTAGAAATATTTTGAACATCTAAAGGTACAATTTAGTACTAAAAAAATCTTAGACTTGAACAAGTCAACAAAATCTAAGAATCCTTACTGGTCAATGGTCGTCAGGTTATATACTCTTCTTCACGTAATTAAAAAGAGAGCAAGAAAATCTAACTGAACAATAATAATAATAATAATAATAATAATAATAATAATAATAATAATAATAATAATAATAAAACTACTGAAATTCAATACTAGATATATTATTCTTAACAATTAAACATGCCGGAAAACATAATAATTGACGGAGAAATTTACTTGCACTCAGATTTTTACAAATTACAATAATTTATCATTTTTGGTGATAAAATTAAAGTGACAAGGTATATTAGTAACTAACATGGTTAAACAGATGATTTATGTTACTGAGTTGGGTAAACCAGTATAATAGCATATTTGGTCAAATTTCTAAAATCAGGTGAATTTTTCAAAATTATTTTTCAAAAAGTACTTTTGGTGAGAACTGAGAAGCAGTTCATATTTGGTTAATTAATTTAAAAAATAATTTTGAGCGCAATTAATGTTTGACCAAGCTTTTAAAAAGAGATTTTAAATGTACTTTTTTTAAAAGTATTTATCAAAAAAGTATTTTTGGCGAAAAACTACTTTTTTGCTTATTAAAAACTATTTTTGCTTCTTTTTAAAAACAGTTAAAGGTTTGGTCAAATACCTTAATCTTGGAGAGAAAAAAAATAGTTTTGACTAAAAAAGCGTGGCCTTGTAACTTTTTACGAAATTAGACATTGCAAATTTCACCGGTGTTTTGGCAAACTTGTCTTCCGCTGTCTTTTCTCCGTCCATACATACTTAAAATTCCTTAAAATAAACACCCACGTTTTTCAAACAACTCACAGTTACTCCTTTATCTTTCTCCGATAAAAGCCATAAAACCAACATTCTCGAGTGTATGATACAAATTTCACCTTATTTCTTTCGAATGTTGCATATAATAAATCCTCGTTCAATTTTCACTCCTCCAAATTCTTCCATTTCCACATTCCCCTCTCTTTCAGCTCGTTCTAAAACGATCTTAATTCGTTGTCACGCCGCTGCTGACTCAGCAGCACCTGGGTTTGGCAGAATTAGCCAAAACTCAGACGAAGTTGCTAATAAGCGAATTGGGAATAATAACATTAAAAAGAACACAAAAGTGAATGCTAAAGAAAGGCGTTGGTCGCGTAACAGAGAGAGTTATTTGGCTGATGATAGTGAAGCTCTTCCTCTTCCTATGACTTACCCTGATACTTCCCCTGTTTCGCCGGAGGAAATTGACCGCCGGCTCCGGTGTGACCCCGTAATTGAGGTTCTTGTTTTTAATTTATTTTAACTTCTCTTTACGTGGAATGATTTATTTTGTTGTAGTATTATTTTGTTGGATTTCTGTAAATTTGCAAACTTGTTGGCTCTAATTGAGAGTCTTGAGTTGAGATAAAGTTGGTAGAAGTGACCTAATGTACTGTGATAAGACTGCTAAAATTATTTGAACCTTTTAATTTGCTAACTGTTATACAGTATACTCATTAGTTAAGCTCAATAGTAAGTGCCCCGAGTTCTTAATATATATGCATACTTTTAAAATTTATTATCCCTTTTAGTTTTGCGTTCACACACACACACACACACACACAGATATATATATAGTTGAAGTTCTGGAAAGTGGGTTATTGTGTTGTTCCTCTTTTTTCTTGACTTCGGATTTCACTGTGCTTAATTACATGATTACTGAATAAGAATATGAGGAAGACAAACATTTCATTTTTCTTGATTGAGTTCTTTTATGTACGGAATGGACATTTGGAGCACCTAATACAAGTATAATTTTGGAATATTTAGAAAAGGTGGGAGAGAGAGAGCCAGTCAAAGAAAAAGGAAACAGAAAGCTTTCTTGAGTTCCTATGCAGTAATGTTCAAGACAGCGATATCTGTATGTCGTACCAGAGCTAAGGCACTGGATGGGAGAGTGTCTAAAGGACAACCCGGTGCACTAAGCTCCCGCTATGCGCAGGGTCCCGGAAGGGCCGGACCACAAGGGTCTGTTGTACGCAGCCTTATCCTACATTTTTGCTAGAGGCCGTTTCCATGGCTCGAACCCGTGACCTTTTGATAGAATTCTATCAGCACAGTGTCTATGTTATCAGAATTCTATGAGACTTACTGATAGAATTGCCGACTACTGTATGATTCTTATGAATAATTTTATGGTTTCCATTGGTCATTCTTATTACTTCAGGATTGCAAGGAAGTCGTCTATGAGTGGACTGGAAAATGTCGGAGTTGCCAAGGGACAGGGTTGGTCAGTTACTATAACAAAAGGGGGAAAGAGACTATCTGCAAATGCATACCTTGCGCTGGCATCGGTACTATCATAATTTTATTTCCTAACTGAATAATATCTTTATGAATATTCATGTAACATTGGTTACCTTTAGGTTTTTGCTTGGACTAGGAGTTGTTGAAATTGGGACTGTAACAGAGAGAAAGAGGATTAGTTTGAAGTTCTGGAAGCAGTAGGAGTATATAGAAATGATCGTAAAGAAGCAGGAGCGCCTTCTCATTGGAACATAAAATCCTTGGAAGAGTAGATTATAAATTAGTTGATGATTAGCTCTCATTGTGACTTCCATAGCTTTAGAGAACTGTTTGTCCCTTTGGTAAATTTAGTTAATGAAGTACGATTCAAAAGGACTATATATATGGTTCTGATCAGTAGTGAGTTTAAACCTAGGTTAGTTTATGGATTTCAGTGAGAAAGTAGCCCCCCAAAAACACAGCATTATATCTCTCATCTTCCGAAGTTTTTTTCTCTTAACGGACTTATTAAAAAAGAAAATAATGGTTCTCTTTATGGGCATAGATTGACTTCAGAAGAGAAATCAAAACAGAATTAAGAAAATAGATGGACCACCAAATATCATAGTTCGCTATAGATGAAATTAGAGATCCTTGTAATGGAAACTCTAAATCAGTAAGGCAGCGACCATCTTGTTGAGATTGTGGAGCCATGTGTTCTCTAATTCATAGAGTTTTTTCTACTTGATGTGTCTTTTGTTCTTTTGTTTTCAGCAATTTGTATTGCTTGCTGGAGCAATATGGTTTTTGTTAACTGCTATTTTGAGCTTGTGCTGCTGGTATAGGTGCTTTTAAATTGGAAATGCGATGCTTCTGGCAACCTTTCAAAAAAATCTTTTATCTGGAAAAACAAGAGTCCTTAGAGTCAGGATCTTTAAATCTTCTATATGGGTCTTGTGACATGCTTTTCCTTTTCTTGTGCATCTCTACATCTGTCTGATGTCTTAAGAGTTGGGGGAGAATATCGTGTTTGGTCTTGTTTTACTTATTGCTCCTTTGACCTATAATCCGTGTCATGTAGCATATTTCATGTACTGGCCTAAATTTGTCCACCTTTTCTAAACTAAAGGAAAAAGCGTGTTTCCTCCATGTTTTCCATATTCTGCGTTTTCTGCTTGTAGTTTCGGACATAATTCAGGTTCATGCCTCTAAAGGGAGAATAAATTCCTGAGATTGTTCTTTCTCTGGCTGTCTCTGGTGAATTAACTTTATCAACTACTATGATGGTATTTAAGTTCTTGATTCCTTTAGTGCTATCTAATGTGGTCCACCAAATATTTTTGTAAATGAGAAGGCATACAAGAATTCTCCTCCAGAGATGGCTGTACGTACATATGCATCCAGGGATTTCTCTGCGCAAGTTTTTTATTCTTCAGAAATTAGCCCCGAGAAGTTTTAATCAAACGATAGAAAAGTTAGCCCCTAAAAGTTACTTTGGTGCTATTTTGCAAATCAAGATTATTGATTACTTGTTATGTGATAAATATGGAACTGATATGTGCATTGTCTTCTGGGTTTACACTTCTTTTTCGTGGTTAGGTGATAGATATGTTCGGAATCTTAATCCCAAATATAACTATTTAGCTTTACAGGTTATGTGCAAAAAATAACACTACGCAACGATATTGAAGTGATGGCGGACTTGGATGATTGAAACCATCTTGACAAAAGCATACTCATACCATTTTGTTTAAACCAGTATACATTAGGAGAGCTGTGAAGAGGCACATAACATCGCGGAATTGCTGTATTCCTTGAGGGGCAAAGTGAGGGTCCAATTCTAAACCAATTTTCTTAAGTCGAATAAAGGACAGATTCTATACATCCGTAGCAGAATAAAGTACTTTCAGAGAAGTGAAATCGGTTGGAGCAACTGAGCTAGTTGTGCGAGGATCTAGAATGTATTTATTGCTTTATATACCTTTTTCACCTCAGCTGTTTCCTTTTTGGTTCTTTATATGCTTTCATACGTTGGATTGAGAATATTGTTGCTTACAAGTAGTTGAGGAATAATAATATTCTTCCTTATCTTCTTCGCTTTAAGCATCAGAATATCTATTTCCTTTATTCATAACCATTCTACTATTTAAGGTCTTGTGCTCCAATGTTATTCTCCAAGTTTATTACAGTTTTAAGTTTTAGATATCTTCTCCCAGATACAATACAACCTCTCCAATGTCGAACTTCAGCTTTCTTGATATCAAATACAACCTCTCAAAGAGGAGTTTCCTGCGTAAGCCAACTAGAATGTTTACCAAAGAGAGACAAAACTCAGGCTTATTGCCTATTTACCAACTTAGTGTGGATGAACTAAAGAAAGTCTTTGATAAATTTGATTCAAACAAAGATGGCAAGATTTCACCAGAAGAATACAAGGCTATTCTCAAATCCATGGGGAAGAAAAACCTCCTTACAAGGGAAGTTCAAAAGATTTTCGACGTTGCAGATGCAAATGGTGATGGATTTATTGATTTCAAGGAGTTTGTGGAAGCGCAAAAGAAGGAAGGTGGTGTCAAAACTATGGATTTGAAGAGTGCATTTCACACTTTTGACAAGGATGGTGATGGAAAGATCAGTGTGCAGGAAGTGTACGAGTTGCAGAAGGGGCTCGGACAGAGGTGCAGCCTTCAAGATTGCAGGAAAATGGTTAAGGCTGTGGATGCAAATGGAGATGGTGTGATTGATTTGGATGAATTCATGACTATGATGACTCGCACTATGACACTTTGTTAGAAGCTTTTTCATCCCTAATTGAAGGCCCCAACTGGGAATTCCTAGCTCATCAGTCATCACATCACTTAGATATGTGTTCCTTGTATAAATGCAAGATTTTTGCATGCTGGTAGCAATAATTCTTACTAGTTTGATATTTGATAATAAGTTTTTAGTTTCATTATAATTTAAGCTTTCATTCAATAGGTTAGCTGAGGGTCTATCGGGAAACAGCCTCTCTGCTCGTCCAGGGTAGGGGTAAGGAGGCTGCATACATATCACCTTCCCAAGACCAGCTTGTGAGAATACACTGGGTCGTTGTTATTGTATCCAATAAGTTTTGCAACTATGAAAAGTTAAATAGCATTGACAACACCATAACTTTCATAATAAGATCCATTGCACCAAGCATGGTACGTGCCGACTAGTGTAATTCATTGGTGTTAATGCCACTGTGGTACATCTCGTATGACGTTTGCAAAATAATGTTTAATCAGAAATGAGAAAGTTAATTGCTTCCCATAGTAATTCACATAGCAAAAGGTGGAAATGACGCCATGGTAGGTGGCACATCCACTTTCAGAGTATCAGGGAGCTAAAATGAAAGGGGACGCATTAAAACATCATCATACACGCCCAATACAGGCATACATAGATAAACAAATAACAAGAGGTGGAGCTAGAATTTACTAAAACAAATAACCAGAGGCGGAGCTAGAATTTACTAAAACTTATGGGTTCAGTATTCTAATTATTTTAAGTTACTGGGTTCTACATTAATAATTTGTACATAATTCAATAATTTTTTAAGACAAATACAGAGTTTGGAGAAAAGTTACTGGGTTCAGCCGAACCCGTATCCAAAGGACTAGCTCCGCCCCCGCAAATAACCTATACATTTTCTTCATCGTTCCTTTCGTCAATGGATTTTTTTCGAATTTTTCTCCGGTGTTCGTCTTCTCACCAGATTAAGAAGAGGAAGAGCAAAAGCGGTGAAAAGACAAAAAAGAACCTATATAAAGGACTTCAATAAAAATAACGTTCACGTCAACGTAAGCTAAAGTTTTTGCATAGAGACGTTTAAGGATATAAAGAACAATCATACAGGATACTTAAATTAAATTAATTTAAACAAATAAATAACAAGAAAAATTGTTATACTAATAAAAAATATCGTTTTTTGAAGCCACCCAATAATTGGTTCACGGTTAGTGATCAGTGATACAATACGTTCCCCATGATAATTTTGCAGAAAAGTCTAAACACCGTAGATCTTGGAAAAGTTGCCATGCTTTCTGCTCCTCTCTCAAAGCATTCTCCGTCATCTAAAAACCAAAGATGGGCAGATTTCTTCATAAGTTAATGTAAAACTTGAATTAGTAAAATTAACAGAATTTGGAAAATCTAAACCATCACTTAAAATTGAACGTTTCAGAATCTAATGAAAGGATTTTGCATGTAATAAGAAACTATATCAGGAGGAAAGAAACAAGGTTGGAGTGCCAAAATGGTACAAGGTTAAGATAGAGATCCAAAATGAAAAATGGTGCCAAGTTAAACGGGTTGTCTATGTATTTGGGCAAAAGCCAAATTTCCAGATATTTCGCCTAAGAAGACCACTTTGTCATCCAACTAAAATAAAAGGCTGTTCTATTGCGTTGACAACTTTTACAGAATAAATGAAATTATTTAATTTATTAATTCACGATTTCGGATGCCTCACACATGCATGCAAGCTAGTAGTCAATTTGTAAAAAATGTACAGCGCTGAGTTTCATGAAACAATAACATAACCCAACTAAAGCATTTTCCTGCCAAGTGAGAACCAGAAGACACCGTGAAAATATTGTGCAGATACAAATGGAACATTAAACAGAGACTGGTACTTCACTGACTAATCTCTTAAACACAAAGATACAAACTACTATTAGGAGTTTTTGGTATCCACAAGAGAGCAAGCAATCCATAAATTGCAAGAAATGGTGATATTTGGCATTGTAATTATCAAAACATGCAAGTTGTTGGTGATTTTAGATGATCCTGAACAGTGTCATAACAAGTCTATAGGGATCTCAGCATCATACTCATTCCAGCATGCAGAGTCTTGATGATTTCTTGATGATCCTA
Source organism: Nicotiana tabacum (assembly GCF_000715075.1). Taxonomy (NCBI): domain Eukaryota; kingdom Viridiplantae; phylum Streptophyta; class Magnoliopsida; order Solanales; family Solanaceae; genus Nicotiana; species Nicotiana tabacum. The sequence goes on along the minus strand of NC_134086.1, from coordinate 169,942,823 downwards.
AGAATTGAGGCAGCCAGTCTACAAATACTGCTTTAGCCACCGTAATTCACCAATAATCACCACAAGAGCATTTGCCATCCTTGAAATGATGAAACCGTTTGTTGTCCCTGACAATTAACTCTCGCCCAACAATCCTTGACATAATCTTGATGGCATTGTGACAATCACCACATACACGGAGATTCTTTATAATGCGCAAAGGTGTTCTAGCAGGGGTGCTAATCAGACCATATGCAATGGCTAAACGCTCACTGTGATATAGCAAGGCCTGTTCCTTAGCTTCCTGATCAATATCATGAAGAACATATCTGGTATCAGGCACATAAGCTTGTTCTTTCATTGCAGCCCTCAACTTCTCATCATCCTTATATAGGGTTGGGTTACGAGACTCAGCTACTCTATTTCTTCCCTCAAGCATGTTAATTGCTAGCTGCTTCTTCGGTGGCGGAGTAGGAATCTTATTAGCAACAGCCTTAGAAGGATCAAGCCCAACCATCAACTCCTCAGCTCGGTCCTCAAGATCAATATCGCCGTGTATACGAGCATAATTCATTAATGCTTCCCAGACAGCTGCAGTTGGTTCAAATGGGAGCTTAGTGATATAATCCTCTGCTTCAGCAAGATGTCCACATTTTCCTAGAACACCCATAAGTCCCAAGTAGTGCTCCACCTGTGGAGAAATTCCATACTCACTCTTCATCGACCCAAAATGCATGAAAGCCTCATCTATGGCATCCGCACTGGCACAAGCCTCGAAAACGTAAAGAAAAGTTTCCTCGCTTGGCTTCATTCCCAACTCCCTCATCTGATCATACAATGTCAACCCATCATCCCCCAATCCATTCAGTGCATATCCATTTATCATCAAATGCCATGAGTCCATATCCCTATCACGCATATGATCAAAAACCCTGCGCGCATCTATCATACTTCCACACTTGGAATACATATTAATAACTTTATTGTTCAAACGAAGATCACTCCTGAACTTTGATCTCAAAAAGTAATCATGCACCTTTTTAGCATCTTCAAGTTTCTTCGAGTTCGCACATAACTCAAAGAGCATCTCAAAACATTGCGCATCACCAATTACTCCCTGCTCCATATGTTCAATAACCTCCTTAACTTTACCCTCTCGGCACAAGCTGATTAAATCAACACTTGGCACTTGATTCTGCACAACCTCAGCTTGGTTCTGAGGTTGATTATTTATCGGAAACCCACTTCCTGGCTGGACGTTCTGTGCCTGAGGAAGTTGACCTTGGCTTAATCTTGGCGTGTGATTTTGATTACTCCACTGATTACCAGAACCAGGCTGTGGATAATTCTGATTCCTATTAGGGTGTTGTGCGTGTTCCGGATTCTGATATCCACCTTGTGGATAACTTGGAGCTGCACTAGGATTACCTTGTTGTCTGAAGCCTTGATTTTGATTACTCCACTGATTACCAGAATCAGGCTGTGGATAATTCTGATTCCTATTAGGGTGTTGTGCGTGTTCCGGATTCTGATATCCACCTTGTGGATAACTTGGAGCTGCACTAGGATTACCTTGTTGTCTGAAGCCTTGATTTTGATTATTCCATTGGTTAACATTTCCAGGAGGAAGGTTATTTCGAGGCTCACCGGGGTTTGGCCTATACTGAATGTTCTGATTTTGAACATTAGGGCTTATATTGTGCCTGTCACTAATGTTTGGACGCTGAGAAAAGTTCTGATTCTGAAAACCTTGGCTATATACTTGACCAGGATTAGCAAATCCTTGACCGGGATTAACATTTCCATAATTTGGATAACCTTGATTCGCCTGATTAGGATTTTGAGTTTGATACTGAGGATACGACATATTCGTATGATTATTATTCGGATAATTCTGGGTTTGATTATTCCACTGTTGAGCAGGACTTCCAAAATCACGATTTTGTGGAACCCTAGGTGAATCAGAGGGGTGTGGGGGAATTTGTTGAGCATCGTTTGGTGCTGCGAATGTTGATAGGGTTTTCAGAGGTACTGATAAGAGCGGGGAGTTTAAGGTTAGGGTTTTAGGGAATTTAACGTCGGAAATAGAGCGCGAAGAGAAGTATAATAAACGTACCTTGTGTGAGGAAGTGGAAATGGAGATTCGAGCTTTGCGAATCGCCATTAGAGAAGCCATTTTGCGCCACTGAGACAAAAAAAAATCAAGCAAAAAAACCCTTTGTTAAACCCTAGAGTGGGAGTCTCGTTTGTAATCTGGACTTTTTGTTTGTAGTTGGGCTCGCAATCCGGGCTGTGGGTCGGACCTTCGTGTGAACCAAAATTTTGTGACCGTTAGATTTGATTTTGTTTTTGTTTTTTAATTTCTATTTCTATTCCTATACTATAAGTGAGGATAATCAGGCATCTCATGGTCAACTTGTCTGGCCTAGGGATATTTTTGGAATTTCATACTCTTTCGGATCATTTTTACTTGATACCTTTTGACTTTTTATGCAGAAAAAATAAATGAAGTATATAATTTATTCATATTAATTGATGCATATTTTATTACATTTGAGAAAATAATTTAAAATGAATAATAAATACTATGGGTAAAATATGAAAAAATTTGTTGTCTTCTCTTAATATGCCTAAAGTGTCAAGTAAAAATAAATATTTATTTTTAGTATACATGACAAGTAAAAGTGACTGGTTATATGATTTGGTTTCAAGGTATTGTATTTGTCAGCTTTATTGTTTGTTCTGAATTATGGGGTCCACCTCAACTTTCCATACCACGTGTCACTGCAGCACTTTAAATACGCCACTTACAGATCAAGTAGGGCCCTCTTCGGATGTTTGATGTCATTACTCATTAGAGAGAACATTGGAAAATAGTCCTTTTTCTTCTCTTCTTATTTTCTTTCTCTTTCATAAAATTAATTAATTGAATAATAAATGAAAATTAATTGTCTAAATATACTATCTTGCTATTCTTTGTTATCGGTACTCCTTCCATATTCTTTGTTATTATCTTCGATTTAGTTTTTTAATTATTTGTCTTGTTATTACTTGCTATCAGGGCTTCTTTCACCTTCTTTAGCCAAGGGTCATTCGGAAATAATCTCCCTACCCTGGACGGGATAAGGCTGCGTACATCCTACCCTCCCCTAACCCCACTTGGTGAGATTATACTGGGTAGTCGTTTTTGTATTTCTACATAAAGGTTAAGTTTTGTAGCTTATTGCACGTGACCTTTGAATAAGGCAAATGCATTATACAATTATTATAGTTTTTGTATTATTATAGTTTTTGTATAATTTAAAATTTTCTAATTAAATTTGAAATATACTAAAATTATTTCGTGTATATTTATATATATCTTATGTATGTTTTACCTATTTTGTAAATATACTAGGAATATTTTATAAATAAAATGCATAAATAAATATTTACACATATACATTATTGTTATAAAATAAAGACTTTAAAGTAAAGAAATCAAAGACAAGTAGAGAGAGAGATTTATTATTCAACTTCAAATTCATGTACATAAACAACAACTACCCAGTAAAATCCCACATAGTGGGGTCTGGGGAGGATAGTGTGTACGCAGACCTTACCCCTGCGCCGGTAGGACAAATTCATGTACATAATGAACTGAAATCTCCTCCATTTATAGAAGAAAGGAAGTTGTTGTGTAAGCTGCTACTGCAAGCTGCTGTGTAAGTTGCTACTACAAACTGTTGTGTAAGCTGCTACTGCAAGCTGTTGTGTAAGCTGCTTGTAAGTTGCTATTGCAAGTTGATGTGTTAGCTGCTTGTAAACTGCTACTACAAGCTGATGTGTAAGCTTCTTGTAAGTTGCTTGTAAGCTGCTATACCATATAAAGATAATCTTCTGCCGGGAGTAATATTTATCCATAACGGAGTACCGAAGTTTATTTCCAATAGAGTACTAAATAGATAACCATATTTACGGCGGAGTCCCATATGGATAAGCTTCTTCAGGAAGCTTATTTACAACGGAGTACTAAATGAACATCCATAATATAATATATATTTATAACAATAGAGAATGTTCATTAAAAGATAATGTGCCTCATTAAAACCTTACTAGGAAAAACCACGTGGGAAAAAATCCTAGTGAAGGAAAAAGAGTACATATATTTAGTAATACGCATTGCTAGGTGCCTCATTAAAAACCTTATAAGGAAGAACCCGTGGGAAAAAACATTAGTAAGGAAAAAAAAAGTGCATCGCGTATTTTACTCCCCCTGATGAAAACCTTGTTTCAAATATTTGAGTCTCCGCATTCGAATCTTGTATACCATCTTCTCAAAAAGTTGAGTTCATAGAGAATATTATCCACCACTATTTCAGATTGATTTAAATTAATCTCATCAAACCAAGAAGTTGCTACAAGTCATTGAGTTCCTTGCAACTTGCATGCATCAGCTGCTTGTGGAAAACTTCAACGGAGTACTAAACAAACATCCACAATAATATTTTCATTACACTCCCCTTTGGATGTTCATTATTATGTGCCTCGTTAAAACCTTACTAGGAAAAACCCCGTGGAAAAAAATCTTAGTCAAGGAAAAAGAGTACACTAATAATGTACATTGCAAGTTGCCTCATTAAAAACCTTACTAGGAAAATTCCAGTGGGAAAAAAAAAACCCGAGCAAGGGAAAAAGAGTACAGTGCAGAGACTTGGGTATATCAGGACCAAAGAGTTCATCATCCTCTTATGGAGGTAAGAACAGATACTTAATCCGTATAGGAGAAGAACTATATCTTGCTAGTAAATTAACAGAAAATACTATGTCATGCCTTGTAGCATTAGCAAGATATATTAGTGCACCAATTGCACTGAGATAGGGTACTTCAGGACCAAGGAGTTCCTCATCCTCTTCTGGAGGTCGGAACAAATCCTTATCCACTTCAAGTGATCGAACAACCATTGGTGTACTCAATGGGCACACTTTGTCCATATAAAAGCATTTTAAGACCCGTTCTGTATAGGCAAAATGATGGATAAAGATCACGTCTGCTAAATGTTCAATTTGCAGACTAAGACAAAGTTTTGTCTTTCCAAGATCTTTCTTCACAAATTCTTTCTTAAGATATTCAATTGCCTTTTGGAGCTCTTCTGGAGTTCCAACAACATTTATGTCATCAACATAAACAGCAAGTATATCAAATTCTGAATACATGGACAAATAACATTATATATGTAACTTTCTTTCAGCAAATATTCACTGAGGCGATAATATCACATATGCCCAGATTGCTTTAAACCGTACAAAGATCTTTATAATTTGATCGAGCACATTTTCTGAGACTTTGAATTATATGCTTCAAGCATTTTAAATCCTTCAGGGATCTTTATAGAGATTTAATCAAATCAGCCATATATGTTATGACTTGCATTTAAATGGCATGACATCTTCAGGTGTCTGGACTACAGGTCCGATCCTCATAATCTTTTACAATATTATGCACTATATTGTATCAAATATATCGTCGACGATTATTTTGTATCGGTTCGCAAGCAACATAACCTGTTGAGATCTCATCACTTTCTTTATTTTCAGGTACCTGAACTTCTTCAGGAGTTTCATGAAATATTATGTCGTGGTCTCTTCTAGAGTTTATTTCCTCCTTATTATGATCATTTTGATCATTAGCTCCTATCATTTTTCAAGAATTATTACCTTTGGAACCGATTGGTCTACCACGCTTCATGCGTACAATAAACTTTGTCCTTCGGGGACTTTAATTTTAATAGGAGCATTTGCAGCTGAAATATGATATTTAATTTTGGATCAGCAAATGCTTCTGGCATTTTACTTGAATTATCTTCTAAGTGCGGATCATATTAATGATAATTCGATTCATATAGCATATTTTTCAGCTGTTTATTCCATCTCCCAAATGTTAGAAAAACTAACATATATCCCCAATCTTCTTTGGGAAACATATCTTTGTGCATTGTGGTAGAGAAATTAATCATATACCACATATCAAAAGATAGAAAAAATATCTGGTTTCTGATCCTAAACCAATTGTGAGGGGAGGACATATCATATGTTGTTGGTCTGATGCATACAAGTGCTGGTATATGCAATTTAGAAAATCTTAGACCAACACATGAAACTTTGTTCTCATAAGCAATGGTTTAGCCATTAATAAGAGGCATTTAATGTTAAACCAGCTTGGATATAAACCAGCATTATCAAGATGATCTGTCTTGATTTCATAATCTGAATGTTTTGCTCTTGGATACTAATATCAGAGTGCTTGGACCGCTGTGAGGGTGCTGTCTTCAGTCCACACAGGCGACCCGAGGTAGTCCTGCAGATGTTCGCGGGACTTGGCGTCACCTCCTATCTTTCCTTTATCCTGTTTCCTTTACTTATTTCATAAACAATGTATCTTTTATCTTTCAGACTTTGTATGTAGTACTCTTAGACCGTCTGTGAAACTATGACACCAATTCTGGGTAGTCGATGCTCAAGCAGTTGTATTGAATACATATTCAGATAGTTCATTGTTTTTCTTCCGCTTATTGTAAATTTTGTTGTCTATACATTATTGCTTCATAATTGTTAAAGAATATAAAATGGGTAAAATGTAATTTGTTCAAACAGTCGGCTTGCCTAGCTCACATTAGTAGGCACCATCACGACTTCCGAGGGCAAAAAATCTAGGTCGTGACAAGTTGGTATTAGAGCTCTAGGCTATATGGGTCTCACAGTTCACAGACAAGCTTAGTAGAGTCTGAGGGATCGGTACGAAGATTTCTGTATTTATCCCTCATAGGCTACAGAGTTAGGAAAAACTTCACATTTATTCCTTCCTGTCGTAAGGTTTGGTTTCTCAATGCTAATTAAATTTCTACTCTGTTCTTTTGCAGATGACAAGAACATGCGCTTCCTCATCCACCGACCTGTAGCCCGAGCCCCCAGCAGCAGGTCCCACGAGAGGCAGAGGGCGAGGCCGAGGCCGAGGCCGTGCTAGAGGCCGAGCTCGGCCCAGAGGAGTGGCACCAGCGGCGGAGCCTCAAGTTGACTTTGATGATGAGGTTCCGGCCTCGACAGTCTCGGTGGGCCCAGCTCAGGTCCCATAGGGGTTCATTGCTACCTTAGTACTCCAGGATGCTCTGGTCCATTTAGTGGGCCTTATGGAGAGTGTCACCCGGGCAAGCTTGCTTCCTGTAGCACCAACCGTCTCTCAGGCTAGAAGAGGAGCCCAGACTTCTGCCACTCGCACTTTGGAGCAGGTAGCTCCCCAGTTCCAGACTCCAACAGTTCAGCTAGTTGGAGCAGTTCAGCCGGGCGTGGTAACTTAGATCGGTGATGGAGCAGTTATGTTTGTCGACGCTTTGTGGAGGTTGGACAGGTTCACCAAGCTCTTCACTACTACTTTCAGCGGTGCATTTTCTGAGGATCCCCAGGATTATCTAGACAACTGTCATGACGTTCTCAGGAACATGGGGATAGTGGAGACCAATGGGGTCGATTTTGCTACTTTTTGCTTGTATGGATCCGCCAAGACTTGGTGGAGAGATTATTCATTGGCTAGACCAGCCGGATCACCGGCTTTGACTTGAGATCAATTTACTCAGCTATTTCTGGAGGAGATAAATGTGCATGAATGCAGAACCCAGAGCTTATAATCATTTCTTCTCGAACATTACCATTGATGTGGTCATTATTTTCTGTGCTAAAAATCTATACTTTGGAGCACTTCCAGAGGTAATTTCGGCATTCTCTCCGGACAATGATGTAATTAAGTTGACATCAAGCTTTCCAAAATTCAAGTACAAAGAGCACAATGTAGCCACAAAATTCCGACTCTTGGAACTAGTAGCAACACTATTTTTAGTTGCATGACGTGCTTTCTCCCCAGGAATTGATGGTGAAGATACATCAAGAGAAATAAACTGTTTCCAAGAGTAATAGCTCTTAAAACCATCATCATTTCCATAGGGGAAAGACAATATAATCCTAGCAGTTGGAAGAGATACAATGCCCCTGAAACTTTTCTGTTCTGAAATTCTTCTAGTGCTAGAGCAAGGCCTAGTCCTTCCAATCCCTTTGGATGAATCCATATGCCTATGCTCACGGGCCAGAGTGCCAGTCTTTTCAATAGGCCGAGGTAGGGGTAGAGCTCGGCTCAGAGCAGTGGCACCAGCGGCGGAGCCTCAGGTTGACTTTGATGATGAGGTTCCGGCCTCGACAGTCCCGGTGGGCCCAGCTCAGGTCCCATAGGGGTTCATTGCTACCCCAGTACTCCAGGATGCTCTGGTCCGTTTAGTAGGCCTTATGGAGAGTGTTACTCGGGTAGGCTTGCTTCCTGTAGCACCAACCGTCTCTCAGGCTGGAAGAGGAGACCAGACTCCTGCTACTCACACTCTGGAGCAGGTAGCTCCCCAGTTCCAGACTCCAGCAGTTCAGCCGGGCGTGGTAACTTAGATCGGTGATAGAGCAGTTATGTCTGTCGACGCTTTGTGGAGGTTGGACAGGTTCACCAAGCTCTTCACTTCTACTTTCAGGGTGCATCTTCTAAGGATCCTCAGGATTATCTAGACAACTGTCATGACGTTCTTAGGAACATAGGGATAGTGGAGACCAATGGGGTCGATTTTGCTATTTTTCGCTTGTATGGATCCGCCAAGACTTGGTGGAGAGATTATTATTTGGCTAGACCAACCGAATCACTGGCTTTGACTTGAGAGCAGTTTACTCAGCTATTTCTGGAGAAGTTTCTTCCCATCACTCAGAAAGAGATCTATCGGAGGCAGTTTGAGCGTCTCTAGCAGGGTTCTATGACTGTTACTCTTTATGAGACCAGATTCATCGACTTGGCTCGTCATGATCTTGTTATACTTCCCACCAAGAGAGAGAGGGAGGAGAGAGAGAGAGAGAGAGGGTGAGGAAGTTCATTGAGGGACTTATCCAGCCTATTCGACTTCAAATAGTCAAGGAGACGGTGAGTGAGATTTCCTTTCAGGAGGCGGCCAATATGGCCAGGAGAGTTGAAATGGTTCTATCGCAGGGAGGTAGTCAAGGGTCTAACAAGAGGCCTCGTCATTCAGGCAGATTTAGTGGTACCTCGTTTAGAGGTAGGGATTCGTATGGTAGAGGCCATCCTCCTAGGCCTTTTCAGTCAGCACTTCAGGTTTCTCACAGTGCTTCAGGTGGTCGTGGTTCTCATATGCAATATTCTGATCAGTAGTCCTACAGTGCACCAGCTCCTATCAGTGCACCGCTGTTTCAGAGTTTCCAAGGTCATCAGCCCCAGCAACCAAGGGCTTGTTTTACTTGTGGCGACACGTTTCACATTGCTAGATATTGCCCTCGAGCACCTAGCAGTTCTCAGCAACAGGGTTCCTGTGCTATGGTTCAGGCACCAGGTATTCCACCACCCACTCGGCCAACTAGGGGTGGGGGTAGAGGTGCTAGAGGTGGAGGTAGAGGTATTAGAGGTGTAGGTCAGGCAGTTAGAGGTGGAGGCCAGCCAGTAGTAGGTCGTCCCAGAGATGTAGTTCAGGGTGGTGGGCCACAACCCCGATGTTATGCTCTTCCAGCCTGGCTCGCAAATGCGAGGGCTGAGTCGCAAATGCGAAACAACCCAGGCTAGCCCTTCCTCGCAAAGGCGAGTTTTTCCTTTGCAAATGTGATGCTCCCCATTTGGGCCTGTTATCGCAAATGAGACTATTTGTTCGCAATTCCGACTTCGTAAATGCGAAAATTGCTTCGCAAATGCGAGCTTAACAGAGCCCGGGTTCACAATTGTGAACCCTGATCGCAATTGCGATACCTGCAACCTGTAAGTTCATAACTTAGACGCATTTTCAACCATTTTTCACATCTTTTCAAAACATAAACTCTCTAGGGCGATTTTTCAAAGGCAACTTCTCTTCATAATCGACTGTAAGTGATTTCTAACTAGTTTTCTTCAATCTTTGACATCTTTTCACATGATTTCAACTCAAAATCAATGATTTTCATGGGGGAAATTGGGTGTTTTGGGTAGATTCTAGGTTTTTCAAAAATTGGGGATTTAGACCTCGATTTGAGGTCTGATTTCAAAACAAATTATATATTTGGGTTCGTGAGGGAATAGGTAATCGGATTTTAGTTCGAACCTCGGGGTTTGACCATGTGGGCTCGGGGGCAATTTTTGACTTTTTGAGTAAAAATTTGAAAAAAACATATTTTCATGCATTAGAATTGATTCATTTAGCGTTTATTAATGTAATTAAATAACTTGTGGCTAGATACGAGCAAATTGGTGGTGGAATCAAGAAGTAAAGCGATAGTAGAGACTTGAATTGTGTTCGTGGCATCGAGGTAAGTGTTTGGTCTAACCTTAGCTTGAGGGATTAGGAGTCGTGTCTTATTTGCTACGTGTTAATTGTGGAGTACGACGTATAGGCATGGTGATGAGTATCTATACGTCGGTGTCAAGCATGCTCGTGAGTTTTATATTGTAATTGTTATGACTCCGTTGTAGTTTATTGCGCTTCACATGTTATTATCATTATTGTTCCCTTGTCGGAATATTATTATCATTATTGTTCCTTTGTCGGGATGTTATTGTCATATTATTATTCCCTTGCCGGGATGTTTGTTTGATATTATTGATCTCTTGCCGTGATCCTTTTTTTATTGGTGTTGACCAAAAGAAATGGGAACAGGTTGCACGCCTGCAACGGTAATATGTGAAATGGGAGCGGGTTACATGCCTGCAACGGTAATATGTGAAATGGGAATGGGTTACACGCCTGCAACGGTAATATATGAAATGGGATCGGGTTGCACGTTTGTAACGGTATTACGTGTGTGTCTGTTTCTTCTATTTCCTTATTTTTGTTGGTAATTGATTTATGGCATTCCTTATATCTCTCTACTGTTGTTTTGTTGTTACCTGTTATTCCCCGCAGCATGTTTCCCCCGCCCAATTTTAATTATAATTATCTGCTTTTATTTTCGCTGTATATGATTTAACTGCACAGGTTTATTTGGTAGTCTGATCCTAGCCTCATCACTACTTCGCCGAGGTTAGTTTAGGCACTTACCAGCACATGTGGTCGGTTGTGCTGATATTACACTCTGCACTGTGTGCAGATACTGATATCGGAGCGCTTGGACCGCAATGAGGGTGCTGTCTTCAGTCCACATAGGCGACCCGAGGTAGTCCTGCAGACGTCCGCGGGCCTTGGCGTCACCTCCTATCTTTCCTTTATCCTGTTTCCTTTACTTATTTCAGAAACATTGTATCTTTTATCTTTCAGACTTTGTATGTAGTACTCTTAGAGCGTTTGTGAAACCGTGGCACCAGTTCTGGGTAATCGACGCTCAAGCAGTTGTATTGGATACATAGTCAGATAGTTCATTGTTTTTTTTCCGCTTATTGTAAATTCCGCTGTCTATACGTTATTGCTTCATAATTGTTAAAGAATATAAAATGGGTAAAAAAGATAATTTGTTCAAACAGTCGGCTTGCCTAGCTCACATTAGTAGGCGTCATCACGACTCCCGAGGGTGGAAAATCCGGATCGTGACAACTTGACAAATATTGATTATTTTTGAATGACCAATCCAAAAACTGGCTAGCCCGTACTATTTTAACTACGTCTCCTCATCGCTTTCTTTTCAGCAGATTCAAACTCCTATTATATTTTGCAATTTTGTACATGCAATGTACATACGTAAAAATACAGTGTAAGTTTACTGAAGTCATATGAATATCTGACACAACTAATGAAACCAATTCTGGTCAAGCTAAAAGCAAGCTTATTTCGAGAATTGATTTTTTAAAAAGTACTTGTGAAAAAGAGCAGTTTGGCTAATAAATTTGAAAAACACTTTTGAGCAGCAATTAGTGTTGACCAAACTTTTAAAAAGTACTTCTAAATATATTTTTCTCAAAAATACTTATGAAAAGAAGTTACTTTTTTCTATTTCTCCAAAACTAATTCTCAAAAGGACTAAAAGTTTGGTTAAACACTTCAACTTTGAAATAAAGACACTTTTTTAAAAAAGAAAAAGAAATACTTTTGGAGAAGCTTGGCCAAACAAGCTAGTAATATATTGTTTTTCACCTCATAGAGATGTAGATGAAAATTTATAGCCTGTTTGGCCAAGTTGCAAAAATTAGCTTATTTTGAGAAGTGCTTTTGTCAAAAGTACTTTTGGTGAAAAGCAGTTTGTGTTTGGCTAATTAAATTGAAAAGCACTAAGTTTTAAAAAACTACTTCTAAGTGTATTTTTCTCAAAAGTGCTTTTCAAAAAAGTGTTTTTGGAGAGAAACTACTTTTTTCTGCTTCTGCTTTTCCCCCAAAGCACTTTTTTTCCTTTGAAAAGCTTGATCAAACATATTAATTTTAGAAAAAAAGGACTTTTGACTAAAAAAACATTACTTTTGCCTAAGAAAAGCTTGGCCAAACATGCTTTAAATCCACTGCAAAAGAAGAGTCATCTGATTAGAGCTGCTGAAAAGCATATGAGATGTGCTATTGGCCCAAACAACAGATACCTAACAAAGGTGTGACTGTGAGAACCCAAAGTAATGCTGAAGCAGCCAGCAGGGGTAGAGCTAGGTTCAGGCAAGCAATGGCGGATCTAGAGGCAATGGTACGGGTTATCGGGAACCCAATAACTTTTGCCAAGATCTTGTATGTATATTAAAAATTTATAAATATTTGACCGTAAATTTAGTTATTAACTTGAGATTGCTATAGGAATCCATAAACTTCAAATGATCAGCCTCTGCACGCAAGAGGTTTAAGTGACATTAATGGGCATTGAATCCACTTGACACGAGGAACCCAAGATTCTAATACAGCCCAAAAGGAGTTCAAAATTTGCTTTAAGTAATAGGTTCAAAACTTAGGTGCGACATTAATTTGGTTTTTTAAAAAATCCTAAATTCTTGAAACTTTTGTTGCCAACACAAAATATACTTATGCCTTAAAACAAAAAATTTCTACCCAAACAAACACTATTAGCCAAAAAAGCATGTTGTTATTCTATTGCTGCAAAAGTTTCCAAATTATAAGGGCTGCATATGACCTCCCCAAGATGTTATGGAGGTACAAAGTGCATTTAATCTTTAACTACCCATTTCTACGTATATCTTTTTGCCTACTAAGCTAATCCATTGGGGATCTGAAAAGCACAAGGACTCTGCAAAAAGGTGGTCAACACACAACTATGCATAACATGTGAAGCACATTACAGTAGATTACTACTACTATTACAACCACTAAATTGGCAACCTTAAGAATCAAGTTTTGATAATCTTTTTCCTTTTCTAAGGCACGCCATTATCCCTATATAATAATACTTCACTATAAAAGTCAAGTTTTTTTAGAATCAATTTTTATGTTATGTTATAATATATGCAGAGGCGGATTTAGGATTGAAGATGGCGGGTGCCATAATTTTCTTTAATGTATATCTTGTAATGACTAATACGAAATTTGTTAGGAACTTTTATTCGATTTTTTTGAGTTTATTCGTGTCAACCTAATAAGTAATTTTTATTTGTAAATATAAAAATTACATCTCGGATATAAAAAACAAATGTAATTAGTATTTTAAATAAGGAATTACACCTTTATTATAACAACACAAGTAAAATTAACATTTTTACTAGAAAATTACATCCTTTTCTATATATTAAAAATAAATTTATACAAGTAAGATAACATCTTCAATAAGGGAATTACATCAACCAGAATAAGAAAATTTTAAAAAATCTCTTCAATAGATACATTATACCCCATAAGTATAAAGTTAAATTAACTACAAGTTCCCAAAAATCAATATCATAAATCCTTTTTTTAAGCAATGCTTATGAATTTTTCATCATAATTTAATAGTTTAGAGATTTAAATTATATTTAATAACCATAGAATAACAAATTTTGTATGATATAATAAAAAAGATGATTTTTTTTATCTCAATCCAAAACTCTCATTAAGACCCAAGTTTTTCGGATTTGAAAGAAGAAAACTCATAAATTTAAGATTAAGAAGAATGCTTCTTTTATATAATTCTAAAGCTTTAGAATCTCCTTTTTGAGTGTTCTTGCTAGAGATCATATAAAAAATAATAGAATAGAGAAAGGAAAAATAAAATGACAAATAGAAAATTGGAGGGTAATAGAAAAGAAAAATCATTGGGACAAATGGAAATAAAAATCACAAAGAAAAGGAAAAATCGGACAAGGTTCAAGATAAATTCCAACTTGAATTTTACACATGGAAAAAGCTTTCAAAAAGATCTACCAGTCATGACACCTTTATCTAGTTTACGCTGCGGGTGGCAGAATCAGATATTGAACCTAGTTTAAATTTTTTTAAACATAAGTATATAATTTTTTAATCATCTTAGCAGGTGCCATGCCACCCCTTCTTAAAGGGTGGATCCGCCATTGTATATGTTCTATATAACAACATTTTGTTATAACATCCAAAAATATTCGAAACAAACGAGACTGCTATACTTACATAGGCAAAGCCAGGATTTATAACGGCGATTTTATTGGCTAATAATTGAGTTCTAAATCGAATATTTTTAACACAAATACACTATTCGATCAAAAGCAAGTAACTTCGGCCGAACTCGTATCCAAACTTCTACCTCCGCCTAGCTCTTTAGATACTGAAATCTCTATAGTCAGTAGCACTCTGTAAAAGTTGTGCCGACAAATGAAACCATTAAAATTAAGATCATATTGATAAGGTGGTTGCCGTAATTACAATTTTGTACAGCACAACAAGATTGGAGTTATCTCCTTAGGCCTAACTGGCATAGCACATGTTCTCGTGAACTTTTCTGCTTTGAATTCTTAGAGAGTCATAAGAAGAGTAAGACTTGTTTAGGTATTTCATTGACTAATGTAATTAATATTATGTACAGAAAAGGTAAAAGAAAAATAAAGATTCCAATTTCATCTCACATGGTTTATCTTCATCAAAAAGGTATTTCAGGTGGAATCTTTGAATGGATGCTTAACAGGTGGCTGATTTCTTAGACACAAATTGTGATAGAAAAAGCTTTCGAGATTATTAAGAGAGGTTTGGTTCAATGGCTATGTGGTCTCCCATATGGTGAACAAATTTTGTCTTTTTACTCGTAAAATATAAGAATGCCCTATTATGTAATATGTTTATTTTCTCGCTAGCACGATTAGCAAAGTCTGATCAACTTCCTCTCTCCAAGCCGTTCTCAACTTAAATAATACTCCATCCATATGAAATTATTTGTTATCTTTCTCTTTTACCCGCCCTACAAGAAAACATTAATTAGAAGAAGTTTGAACTATTTTATCATTATTTATATCTTAAGATATAATCTTTCTTCATTAAATATATATTTACTTTATTCATGTGTTATCGTCATCTTCAAGAACAATTATAATTAAATATAAAATGAGAAAAATAATTAATTTTATCTTGAACTTCCAAAATGACAAATAATTTGAGACAATCATTTTTAAAAATTACGATAGATAATTTGAGACGGAAGGTATACATAGTAACTATTTACATTAAATTGTTTAAATTTGATGTAAATACTAAATATAAGTGATGGAGTAATTAGTATTTCCTGAATTGAGTGCTCAGCATATTGAAATTCTTTTAGCGTATCAAGGATTTTATTTTTATTTTTATTTTTGCATGTCAAAACGGAAAGAAATGACTAAGAGGCTCTCTAATGAAGATAAGAATAGGTTAATGCCAACTCATATTTAGTCTGTCTTCCCTATATTACGGCCACAAAAATGGGGTCCTACAAATTTAACCATGATTCGTTCATATAGTCTCACCATTAAGAAGTCAATCTGAGTGATGTTAGATTCATTTCTGATGACATGTTATATTGTACTGATCAAGAACTTAGGTGGCTTTTCGAAATTATGAAAAACAAACAAAATGGAAATATATTTAAAGTGAATACCTTCCCAGAAAGTCATAATGAATCCATAATAAGAGGGGTAACATTAACAATTGTGGAAAAAGCCAGAAGCAACGGAGAAAAATGAATCTCAAACGTAGAAATTAAGCATTACCAGCTTGAGATTAACTGGCTGCGAATGAAAGTTAATAGGTTTTATCTGGATCAACCATGCAAACTCCAGAGCATACAAAGGCGGATCCAAAATTTATAATATTTGTTGATATTCTAGTAATTTTTCACATGTATATTTATTCGCGTTTAAAATAATGGATTCAATTGAACCCATCAAATGTATGGTGCATCCTCCCTATGTTAGGACCGGAAAAACCAGGTATCATGCGGAAGCTAGCAAAGCAAACGTTGAACGACGATAAATCACGCAACAAAGAGAAATATACCAAAAGAGATACAAACATATAACGTGGTTATGTCAATTGACCTACGTCCACAACGGAGATGAGCAATCCACTAGAGTATACAAAGTATCGAGAGAACAACCTCACGAAGAGGCAAACACAAGTGATACACTAACACTTGTCCCGTAAAGTTCTCCCCCTAAACACGACTCTCAAACCTCATATAGCTACATTGTGGATGCTACTGAATGAGAAGGAAGGATCTTCAATTTATAGAAGTCCAAACTCTTTCCTACAAGAAAAAAAGACTAGCCAAACATAGAAAAATTATAATTTCTTTCTACAAAAAGGAAAATTCAATTATGGTAAGAAAATTAGGACAATACCTAACACCCTATTATAATGACCTTCTTTTTTGGATTTTTGTTTTACCTATATGTTACACTTAATAATGTTAAGAAAAAATAGAAACCAAGAGTTCAAACTTGATAAATATGTATTCTTGTTCAAATATTCCGCAAGCATGGGCGAAACTAGTGTAGTTCGTATGGTTGGATAGACGTCAGTAGCTTTGACTTAAATTATATATTTGTGTTAAAAGATTCACGATAAATAATTTCTTCAAAACTTAATAAAATAGTTTATTCAGAACTCATAAGCTTAAAATCTTTACTCCATGTCGCAAGTATGTTCGCCGTATAGTTTCATCAAGAATCTAAGATCATCAGGGTTCATCTAATTTCTTACAAATCTAACGAGAGAAAAAGATCCCTTTGTCTACTTCAAAGAAACAAGATCGGGAAAGACCAAAAAAAAAAAAAAAAAAAATAAATGAAGAAGAAAATGACGCTAAAATTCAGTGTACCATTTTCCTCGCCTCTAGATTAGGAAAATGCCTTACCGCCTAAGCTCTTTGATTTATTTATTCATATATTCCACAATAAAAAAAGTTCAGAGTGTTCTGCTCCCCACAGAGGGGTTTGAATTTGTGAATTTTTACCACGATCTCAACTTAATAATATAATATTATTTAATAAATTTTTTTTATATATACAAAGTCTCAACAAAAACTATTAGATTTACGTTACCCCTAACTCGCTCCACCCAAAATACAATACATTGTTCGTCATTATAACATTTTAAACTATGGATTTGTCACTGACACTACTAGTGTGTATATATATATATACACTACACCCAAAATACACTACATCTTCCTATGCTAGAAATTAGAATTAATAGCAGAGGATCGATCTTATAATACAACAATATGAGACATGTTCTGCTTCATAATTAAGGTTTTTGGAAGTATAACATTTTAAACTATGGATTTGTCACTGACATTACTGTTACTACGAGTTCCTAATGGCCATGTTTATACATGAAAATTTACTTAATCATTAAAAAGTGGTGTGTACGTAATCTACTCGAATCATATTAAATTCCTTTTTTTCTGCCATTTTTATCTTGGAGCGGTAAATAGTCAATAAAGAGAGCAATAATTTAAGAGCAGTAAACAATTAGAGCGAAAAAACTGACTTCTAATACAATGCATCTAGCATAAGTCTCGAGATAAATTTATTTCAGTCATTCATGTTTGATTGGTGGCAGATAGATATCACTATCATATAACAGAGGAGAAAACACATGCAATCTGATTTATTTTAATGGATTCACATGCCTGCAATGTTAGATTAAGTTAAAAGTAGTTGTTCAATGAACAACTTTTGAAGCAAAAAATAGAAAACTAAAAGATAATATTAATTAGTTATAAACAGATCTGTGTGGCATAATGTATCACTACACAATTTATATGACAACTCCGATTAGCAAGGTGGATTCAAAATTTAAAAAATTTCAATTTACTTGGTTCAACATTTATTGTCTTACTACTGAATCTATAACACTTTTAAAATTTTGAGCTCCAAATTTAATATTTGTCTAGTTTTGGTGATTTTTCTCACACGCAACTATATTTCGTGTCGAAATTGTTGGACTCAGTTGAACCATTGATTATAATTCATCCATCTCTATAGTCCGACCCCAATCCCAAGCAAGTTGGGGTCGCTTATGTGCGGTGGTGGATCTACATGGCAATTGTGGGTGCTCAAGCACCCATTACCCTTGACTAGAAGAATTAGCACATTTGCTTATGCAATAAAAAAAATATTTAGTTAATATTAAGCGAGCACCATAATTTAACTCTTTTTTTCTCTTCTTTCAGAATTTTTATCGACTAGCACCCATGACTTTAAATTCATGGATCCGCCACTGCTCATATGAATCACACTGTCCATATCGGCCATGTGACGAGTGCTTACGTGTGTACATCCCAACATATTCTATATTGTGAAAATTCATCATAATTCTTTAGTTTTCCTATCGCAACACTCTTCCTTTATTCGATCTAGGGACCGGCAACGTGAGCAAGCTTATACAGGTGTGAGTCATAGACAATTTAATTTTATTTATGTACACTAATGTGGTCATTGTCCTTTGAAGATATTTGGTAGTCAAAAGTTGATTACTGATAGAACAAGTTACCATCTATATAAAGACTAGAAAAACTGCATGTGACTTCCCAGAAGGAATACATTGAAAATTAGTGAGACATTATTTTTCCTTTGAATGGTCCATGGCATGCCTAAATCAGCAAGGAATTTGCACAACAATGGGTCCAAGAATCTCATTCTCAAATGATTTTGCTGATACTCAGCAAAAACATGGCTACAAAGAGGCACCTGTCTCCTCGGATTTCGAATTCTCTGTCTCTGGTTACAAAATGATTCCAGCAGATGAAGTTTTTTTCAAGGGTAAATTGTTGCCTTTGAGAGAAAACAGCACTAAGGCTACAACACTTAAAGATGAACTCCTTGCTGCTGCTGCTGATGATGGTTATGAAGATATATTTCGTCCAATTGGAAAGGGGAGCTGGAAAGAGCGGTTTGGTTTCAAGAGAGCTCCAATTATGCCAAAGAAAGCTGATAAAGAGACAAAGATGCCTGATTTCTTCAATGACATTATCACAGGTAAGCCAACATTTGAACTAGTTCATTCGCTTCAATTTAGAAATTTGTAACGGAAAAAGTTTACACTATCATATCACTTATAATGTAATTACATATAAATTTATATGATATGCATTAATTGATAACACAATGATAAAAGTAATTAACATATTGTCTCAAGTTAAACTATACTAATAGTTTCTGTACACCGTCAGCGCATATAACTTGAATTTCTTGTTTTTCAGGAGCTAATTGATAGATTGAAGAGGGAGGGAAAATGATGATGTTGTAGAATTCTTGGATCTAACAAGGGTGGAATTTTTTTTCTTGTTTCGGGGTGTTTTTAGAGATTTTGAGATTTTCTTGACTATTAGGAGACTGAAAACTTGTGATCTCTTTGATCATTCATCCACCCCTTAGAGAATTGAACCATGTACACATCTGCATCGTCGTGATTGTTTTATGTTGTACAAATGTTTTCCGCTTCTAAGTACTTTCGATGTAATCATATCTATTTGTTTGATAGAATCTAATCTAATCCGTTTGTATGCTCTACCAAATTTTAGATCTCTCTCACACACACACACACATCCCCCCCCCCCCCCAAAGTCCAACTAAGGCTTCATTGAACTCTGAGGATATATGGTGTGCGTCATGAAACGAGAGATTCTGATAAAACTGACTCCAAAATTCACTAAGAAATTTTACTTGGATCTTTAAGGTTTAATAATAACAGACTATCTTAGAAATAAAGTAAAACAAGTTCCATACTAATGCTCTCAAGGATACTTTTTTATGTACTTTTATTATCAGGAAGGGCACATTTCTATGTACAAAAAATATCATTGTGACCATATTTCCCAAAGACCATAAATGTCACGTTTTCACTGGCCAGAAACTGATATACACCAAAACGAAAGGTCAAACAGTTTCGTCGTAGGCACATCATCAGAGCCGCCTTAAGACACCTTTATAGGACTCTAAATTGCTTATGCCGATTTTCTATCCCAACTGTTTTGTTCACAAATTTCATATTATTATCCAAATAGGACTATAAATTGCTTATGCAATAAGCAGATACAAAATCACTCACTTTTGAACTCACATTTCACGGAAGTCGCATGCTCAGGCTTTGCATCAAAATGAAATTGGAATCTGACCATTTAGGTGACTCCAAATAATTATTTTTACCTGACTTCATCCAAAAGTTTTTCCCCTTCTATGGGCATAATATCTAGGACCGGAATTTGACGTTCAACAAATAATTTATTGAAATATCAAAGCTACATAATAAACAAAACGAGAGCATGGGGCAACACAACCGCCAATATACAGTTGCACTGACCTGACATTAACATAAGATTTTACCAATAAATCCCACCAGTCCGAGGTCCTTGATGTTATAGTATATCAAGAACGCGTATTGCTAAAAGCCCAAAAGATAGTAAATTTTACAGAATAAGCACTCTTTTGTCTCTCTGAAAAGAACTCTTGTTATACATCATGAGATATAGGCACAATTACGAGAGGTAAGAGAATAAAGGGGGCAGAAAGGATACACATGTATATACATGATTTTTTTTTTTGGCAACACCTATACACAGGATAATTACAACAAATAATGTTGTACAGATGAGATGGCAATTCTGCCAGCAAAACTAAGAGAACCAATATATTTACAATTTACACATACGACACTGAAACTAATGGCATGGTCGGCCGTATAAGTAAAAAATAAGATCACCACTCTGATATATGTACGTTATTTACATGATTACCTATCTCCTCAAATTAAATAATCTGAACAATTGTCCTACAATCTGTACACCTGCCATCAAGCAATAGGCAAAGCAAATCAATTAAAACTACCTGGGTGGTAAAAAAAACCCTATGAAAAATACATATAATGTTTACTCATTCAAACATAATATCAGTATTAAAGAGATAAAAGAGCGGAAGAAAGGTGAGCTATTGACAAATGAAAAATCAGCTGAATAACTACGGAGAAGCTGGAGATACCTTGTTTTGTTGTGTGTGTGTGTGTGGGGGGGGGGGGGGATTGTAAAATAGTTTTTGCTCAGAAGAAGGAACTAAGTTGACTTCGAAGTTTCACTTTTACCCGCCCCATGTTGCAACGTATTAATAACCTCTGAACTCACCTATACAAAACTAAAGCTGACTTGCAATTTTGTTGGAGCTCCTGATGATGAAACTTTCCTATGCAAACAAGAATAAAATTTGTTACTGCTTCTAGCCCATTTCATTCGGGAAGTAAAAGCTTCATATGTCTCCATTAGTTATACTCCGAAAGATAATTGTATAAATAGAAAATGTAACCCATGCTGGAAATGCACTAATAGATATAACTAAGGAGCGAAGCTGCATACCCACTACATGTACTGCTGAGGTGGAGAAGTCCCAAAATATATCTCCAAAGACAACTAAGAGTGAAGCTGCATACCCACCTACATATACTGCTGAGGTGGAGAAGTCCCCAAATATTTCTCCAAAGACTCTTTCTTACGCTCCGGATTGAGGCTGCATGGTACTATGAGTTAAAACTCCACATATTGAAGAATTCATCTTCAAACGTTGGGATCAAGATAAAATCTCAAAATGGAGTAATAATATTCAATAATCAATATCAGGTCATCACTAAAAATAGAAGCAAATTACAATGACTATTTACAAATTGATCAAGAAAATCAAAATGACTATTAGAACTTCTACCCTAGACTTTAAACCTAGGCAAGAATCTTATAAGCAATACTTCTTATGGAAGCAAGAATCTTCACTTAGTCAAATTCTTATTGAGCCAAAACACAACCACATAAAAATTAAAGTAAAATACTAAAAGAGAGAGAAAAAAATGCTAATACTAAATGATAGTTCTGTAATTCTACCTGGCTAAAAAATAAAAGGCAGTTGTCCAAAAGCATAAATTATACAAAAGAGGGGGGGGGGGAGGAGGAGGAGAGTGCCGACCTGTTCCTTACACCTAGAAGAGCACAATGAACAGCTCGTGCCGTGGCAGAAGCAGGGGCAATGGCTGCCGCTGGAGCTGCTTGGACAGCAGTTGCTAAAGCAGACCCCATTCCAGCACCACGCTGATATCGTTTCATGGGAGCGCGTATTAAAGCAGAAGCAGACTTACTGAAGCCATCACTCATACTTTCATAAGCCTGCCAAGATTATCAGGGATCAGTACTTCAGTTATACTTTCATAAGCCTGCCAAGATTGTAACTCACGAGTGAGGTCTGCTGGACCCGGTTATGCACAAGGCACACTTGCGACAACGAGAAATGTTTATCCAGACACAAGGATAGTTAAGGTATCTATCTGACCGTTTATGCCAACTTTGGGTGTCTGCCTATGCATTTGGCCTTCCAAAATAGTTTGAATAGATGCAATTTGGGACTAAAATTCAAAACCTTCAACTAACCAGCCAAAAAGTAAAATGAAAGAATATCTCAAAAAAGGGATTATCACCTGTTGGATCCCTTGTCGGGCATCTCTAGGTTGATTAAATCTCACACTAGTGTTTCCTCCACTTTGCACAGGCCATGGTACTGATGGTGGAACACTTGTAAGAATATATTCAGCTTGCAGAAGGATTTCATGAGCACCAGCAGCCAAATGCACTCCAAGCCCAATTGCTTCAAGTGAAATACTTCTAAGGAATGCTATTGTACCTGCAAATCATTGAAGCCATTTTGAGATCTACAAGCAGTATCTCTCTTGGCACGCAGTATCACTCTTGGCACACAGTCTCCTTGCAAAATGGTTATGGAGGTATAATTTGGAGGAAACAGCTTTATGGAGAAGGGTGATATAAGAGAAGTATGGCCATGGAGGACCTTGGTGCACCAAACCAGTATCATCCCCACATGGAGTTGGTGTATGCGAAACAATTAGGGGACAATGGAGGTCCATTGCTGATCATTCTAGTATCAAGGTTGGAAATGGAAGAAGAGTTCTCTTCTGGTGTGACACATGGTTTGGGCACACTCCTCTGAAAGATCAGTTTCCAGACTTATATAACATTGCTGCGAATCCAAGAATTTCAGTAGCAGAAGCAAAATCCACATATGGGTGGAACTTTGTTTTCAGAAACTGGGAGTTGCAAAGTGTGGCAGATTTCTGGGAGACCTTAGAAGCTTTCCAAGGTCTCACAGAAGAGGAAGATGCTTTAATGTGGAAGGATCACAAATCAGGATCCTTTTCAGTGAAATCTGCTTATCATTTCATCAACAATACTCCTAATCCTACTCAAGGATGGCCATGGAAACAAATTTGGAGGGTCAGGGCGCCTGCAAAAGTCTTATGCTTCACATGGTTAGTAGCAAGGGAAGCTGTTCTAACTCAGGATAATCTTATTAGGAGAGGAATTCAGCTACATGTTAGGTGTAGTCTATGTGGCAAAGATGGGGAGTCAGTTTCCCATCTCTTTATACACAGTCCAGTCACTATTCAACTTTGGCATTTCTATCTTAATTTGGCTGGAATCTCCTGGACAATGCCCAATAACACTGCATCTCTTCTCAGTAGCTGGAACAATGGAGGGGCAAATATTAAACAGAAGAAATGGTGGAAGGTAGTTCTTGCTTGCATCTGGTGGGTCATATGGAAAGAAAGGAATGCCAGAGTTTTTGAAGATAAGCCTAGCTCTTACCAGAAAATTATGCTTAATTGTTTTTTGTTATTTCATTTTTGGTGCAAAGAGAGCTATAGGGAGGATGTACATTCTTTACTAGATTTGCTAGAAGAAATGTAATCGAACAGAATAGGCTAGGCAGTATCAGATCTTTTGGGGTCTGATTGTGGCTCACACAATCTCTTGTAAATATTTTACTCATTTATAAAATTTGTTACCGTTATCAAAAAAAAATGTTCCCTGAGAAAAAAAAAAAAAAACATTTGTGTCCTGTGGCAGAGTTGTCCCATGATTTGAGCAAAAAAAGAGTCCAAAGTATCAATCCCACTCTTTTAACAGATAACAGAAATCGCTGAAGAGGTACTACTATTTGTCACCAAATACTAAACGAGACAAGTATATACACACACAAACCAGACACACTCACACACCAACACAACATATACACATATTCTGTTGTTACATGCTATAGTTTCAGCTCCTTGTATGAATAAACCCACAATAACAATATAACAGTGCAATAAAGCAAATATTTATCAGTGCAAAAAGTGCAGAACTTGAGTTCCTATAAACAAACACTCCACATTCAGGAAGAACATAATCAGTTCAAGACTCATTAAACATAGTGTACGGACTTCTATTTCTTGCACTACATGTATCCTCCAGAGATGCAAGAGATAGATTTCTTTAATATTACCTCTTTGCATTCCTTTCAACAATTTTTGATCCTTCTTGTAACTCTTCACAGGTAGAGATACCAACTTTGCTGCACTGGAACCAACAGCTACCAGTGATCTAATAGGAGGAAGGCCTTTCAATAGTTTATGAATCTAAAGGAAACACAATAATTAGGATCAGAACCCACTTCAAACTTTCACATGCAAGCCTCAAATTATCACTACTCTAACAAATATACAAACCTGATTTTGGGAAATATCTTCCAACCATTCTCCTATTATTATTTCACATACTCCACTCCAGCCATAGACACCTAGAGCTTGAACATGCTTGAGATGCAGGTCAACCCCCTGCATCAGGAAGTATTGGGACACACAATATTATAAACTTGTACGTAAAAATATTTCACCTCATGTACGTCAAGTACAACTAAATATGCCACTGGCTATGTCCGTACACATTCATTGAACTAGTGCCAAATCAAGGAGGCCAAGCAAGCACCTTAAGGTCCTAAATTATAATATCCTGGACAATTATTTGGAATACTTAAATATTTGAGTATTTCTTCATTTAGGTCCTAAACATATGGTTCTCTACAATTACAAAATATCTACTGAAAGAAAAATGAAATAGAGGAACTTTTCTTGTCTACTGTCAACGTAATATTAACATTTTCTCTAATACCTCTCAACAGAACAATTGAATTTATCATGGTAAAAAAGGTACAGCCGTTCTGAAAAACCACGATGCCAAGAGTGATTGCTGGTATCTCCAATAGAAAGACAGGAACTTGAATGATTATCAAACAAAAGGATGTAAGAAACCAGAAAAAATCTATCTTTACCAAGTTTGCATGCATCTGAAGGGTCCTTAGAGTACCACATCATTAGGAGACAGATACTATATGACTACACCAGGGAAAAACAACTCTGAAGCATGTCTAATGTTCTTCCTAACTTTCATTTTAGGTAAATGAGATTTCAAGAAAAGGTGATGAATTTTAACACTGAATACCTGGCAATCAGATGTCATTTTATCAAAGTCGGATCAGCTAGAGTTTACCATTTATCGTGAAAATTAATGCAGCCTTTTTTTATAAGGTAAATTGTATTAATCAAAAGGGAGAAAACTCCCGTATACAAGAAGTATACAAGAATTAATGCAGCCTTATGACAACTCATAAACTAATTCAACTTCATCTGAATAATTTGAATATGCATTACACAACAAAACAGTAAGAAGAGAAGGAAAACTCTAACCAGCTATCTAAAACCACACTAGAGCAATATTACCAAATTAAATCTATAAAGGAAAATCACGAGGGAGAAGGAAGTGAAATACCTTCCAAGGTACAAGGTTAACAAGTTCAACATACTTGCCACCCCTTAACGCTGCTAAATCAACATGGCAAGGGCTATAGTCAACCCGAAGATGAACCGGCCAGATATCAAATTTCTGCAACCAAAATCCAGTAAAATCAGCTTCAGCTATCACAAAACGCAGATGACAGTAGCAAACTGATCAAGCAACCAGCAACACCACTCTCAGACTAGAGCTGGTATATCCACAGATGAAAGGATTCAAATTGCAGCAACAGTCGCAAGCATTTTTAGGCACGACGAAACAGTTTTTCTTTTTCTTTTACTTTACCTTTTCAAAAAGATAAATAAATTTATCCAACTACAAGCTTTTAAAGTTTACTTGAAAGGAGGCAGCTATATGTCAAATTTGGCAAAAGGAACCTCCAATTTCTCACCTGAAAATAAGGAAGCAATGCCTCTTCAATTACTGCATCACCCCCAACTTTGGTTCTCTTTGCTACTATGTCCGACTTACTCAGACTCTGTGAAGTACTTTGGGATGGTGTAACAGCTGACTTTGTTCCTCCAAAGAAGCTGATGAGAAAATCTAACTGGTTTTGATGAAGATGTAAACGCATTGGGAGGAGAGCGATGCGTAACCTGAAAATGAAAGCATCATAAGTCCAATCACTTCATTACAGGTTTGGGATGAATTCTTTGTTGAAAATTCTATGAGGAGCTTTGTGTTGAAAAGCAACAAATGCTAAAGCTGTACGCATGAGCAAGCAAGAGAAATTCGCATGTGAAGTGATAAGATCGTGATGGAAGGAAACAACACAGTGCAGTTTGCTTATCACAGTTATTGCACGAAAGAGACCATAAGTGCCTTTATCTAAAATTTCTCGCACAAAAATTTTGGAGGCTGGATTCAGTGTGAACAATTAATGATGTGCATTCAACAGCTCGGATTTTTCTGAACAAACATATGAATGATGAGACATGAATTAGGGGGGACAGAAAGACTAGTCAATTAACCTACCTTCCTATACGTGCTCTTTCATAAAATATACTAGCGACAGCCATGGGACTTAAAAAGGGCGTCAACTTGTTCCAACATATAATAATAAGCTCAAACTAAAAGACAATCAAAGTATTTCGATACTTCCACATATTATGGATGACGTATAAGACATCTCTACTTTTCCCCCCTAGATGGATGGAGTATCTTAGATAAAGTTTCTGAAAACTTGACTCTAAATCGATTGAGTGAATTTTTTATGTACCCATATATTGTGCCACAATCCTTCAGAAAAGGATGAAAAGATTGGTAAAAGTTATACATACAACAACAACAACAATAAACCCAGTGAGTTCCCACTGTGGGAATTGGGGAGGGTAAGACTTACACAGCCTTACCCCTACCCTAGAAGGTTAGAGGTTATTTCCGATAGACCCTCGGTTGGATAAAAGTTATACATTTTTGTGGAAAATCGTTAGGTATGAATATGGACAGATTTCTAAATGGGGTCTCAATTGAGTGCCCAAATAAGCTCAATCCTTTTGATGGTTTAATAGTGTAAACAAAATCAATCGATTTTTTCCATTTGTGAATTGGATGTTTAATAGAAAATGGGGGACACATAATGGCCAAAGTTTATCGTGAATTGCCTCTTTTCCACCAAAAGAAGGTTATAAATAGTGTTTTTCCTTTAAATTTCTGATTTAGAATTAATTTGTTTAGGCATTTTACTATTTTAGAGAACTAAATATGTTCCTGCTCAAATGCAAACGAGGAAAAAAAACTAAACGAGGTTATGGTCCCATTTGGTATGACACATAGTATATTCCATGAAAACATAAAATGAGTTTCCCCACAAAAACTTCCATAGGAAATGTTTTCTCAAATGAAACAATTTCCCAAATAAATTTCCGGTGCTTCTTAGGATATGAAGTTGATGAATGGTGGTAGAAGGTGGGTGTGGGCCATAGATGCATGTTTGATGATAATCACAAGTATCCGGTGGAATATTCGAGGAAAATGCCCTACCTTAGAGTGCAATTTGAATTGTTGATTCACGTAATTGGAAATAAGCAATTAGGTTTACGATGAAACCTAGTGCGCGCCAGCTGGATTGCACGCTATTTTTATTTAAAAAATGATAAGTAACAAAAGACCTAAGAGTGTCATCTAGTAGAGTCAATTAAGTGGAATAAAAACCATGGTATACCAAGGTTAAAGTACCAACAGTGACAAAGAAACACTAGGTAATTTCTTCCCCGTCCAAGCCTTTGTGGCAAGAGTTACCTGGTGCTTGGTAGCTACTGTAATGGGAGATAATAGGTAAATGATTGAAGTAGGTGCTAACGTTGCTGAAAAAAATAAGTAAGAAAGGTTAAAATTGTTCACATGTTATAATCGTGGTATACAACAATAACAAATTCTTAAAATTATTGTCATAATCATTTTGTAATATCAAGTCATGTTGACATTTGTTTGTAATGCAGGGTATCCTAACAAGAGTGGTAATATTAATTTTGCTTGACTTCGTCATTCTCTTTTAAGAGTCCTTTTTCCCTCTTTTTTTAGATTAACCAAAGTCACCAACTCTTTCTAGTGTTCTATTTTCCTAACCTTGGCAGAAGCCGAATGGGGAGAGTGTGTGCTTGGGGGGGGGGGGGGGTTCTATACTAACATATATCATCATCATTTTTACGCTGGCCATTAACCTACAAACACATAGGAGTTCCACAAATATATATATATATTAAATAGTTCTATTTTTGTTATTTGCTATTAGGTCTTGGTTCCATGGTCTTGATTTCATAACAGGTTATATATAGGTTGAAAGCTTTACCAAACCCTCAACAGGTCTAGTAGCCTTCCACCACCCAAACCCACTTATACTCGCCATATAGTCACCCATTTTTCCACCTCTAAGGACAAATAATCTGCATTTGTGTATCCCTCTAACAGACAGATAAACAGCAAATTAAGCACAAAATGGACAAATACAGTAAGTCATGAGCATCTCTATATAATGTACATAAAGGGAGTGATAGAAGGACAGAAAAGATATGTGAACTTCTGCGCAAGTATGCTAAACAAAAAAGAACCAAGTCAAACGGATTCGTAATAGTAAAGGACTAGTCATAAACTTCTTTTCTAACTGCTGGGTGGAAATAAACGAGTAAATGTCATCTTGCCTGAAGCCTTATGTTTCTCTATGGGGTAGACTTTGTTTGTCTTTTCTCCTTCCAGTTTTAAAGCACATAATTTCAAACTACTTTCTAGTTACCATTTTTATAACCAACTATTCAGGCGCTTGACTTCTGAGCGCATCCAAATGAAACTATGCATGCATATAAAAGGCATTACAAAGACATGCTCTGTTGGAATAAACCGAGCAAATTATGGAGACGACAAAGTTTCCTCGGAAAAGAGAGACCGGTGCGAAATTGAGAAAAGTTCAAGGGAAATAGTGAATATACCGGTACTCCTCAAGAGGGATAGCAGGATCAGGTCTTACAGCTTCAAGATCCAGCTTAAATGCTTTGGAAGAAGACTTCCTTAGACAGCCTTTTGATTGATAGTACCCCAGCACCTTGATCATCAAACAGAAAAAAGAATTTAAATCCAGCATAATTGATGGTAAACTATTTGCAACTCCAAATACGTGAAGAGACTTTCTATACCAGTTTCCAAGGGGCAGCATTACTGCTGTCTTTAACACAGAAATCATGAACTGTTATGGATTGTCTAGATACCCGAGTTCCACCATCAGGAAAGATGTCATACTGAAATCGCATTCCAGAGATTTTCAGTTCTAAACAAACAGTTGTATCCCGCCCACAAGTTCCTGTTGATTGCTGTGGATTATTCTGAACATTTTGCCAGTCAGATCCTGCATACAATCTCCAGATGATATTCATGTTATTAAGAACTATGCGACCCTTAGTATTTTTGTTTTCATCAGGTTCACTGAGAATGCTAGACGCCTCAGATTCGGTCAACTCCGGTGAACCAGCTTTTCTGTTGACTTCTGAAACATGATTATCTAAAATTCTTAAAGAGTTGTCACCATACCATCCAGTATTTCCCCTTAAATCATCACCGCTCCTCATGGGACTAGGTGTATATCTAAGATTATCCTTCGACGATTGGTCTGTGAATGTTAGTTCAGACAAAGGACATAGGTCAGACAGGAAATATTCTTCAATTAACTGAGGTAGCTGTTCGGGTGATAATGAAGTCTCACTAGTTTCTTGTCCAACTACAGGAACTGAGCCAGTGAGAGGCGAGCTATTCAAGAACCTTGGAGAGTCTTCATTACTGGAGTAAAACGTCTCGCCAATGACACTATTATTCGGTGACAGATCGATGGGTGATTCACGATAATCAGCTTGGCCATCCTCCCCGTGGTCCAGTTGAAATGCGTCTTCGCATATTGCATCCATCAAGTTGATATTACCACCTTCACTACTTACATCTCCAGTCATAGCCTGCATATCAGAAGTTGATGATACAGAATCCACGTCAAAAGTGCTGAATTCTTTGCCCTCACGTGCCTGCTGAACATTATTCCACCTTGTCTGCAAGTGAACCACGGATTCTTCCAAGTCGGGTGCAAACAGCTGTTGCAATTGCGCAGCTAGACGCGTCAATCCACTAGCTGTATCATGGCAAGTGTTCAGAACAATCTGTGATTCCGAACAATCAATTTCCCAAAGACCCCCATTGTCAGAACTGATTCTCAAAAGAGCTTCAACATCTGCCTGTTGAGCAACTTTGACATACCCAATCTTGCGAAGATGCTCTACACTGTAGACACTGCCAGCACAGTTGGGTACACGCATAGCAGAAAGAAGCAGACCCAGATCCTGCACAGTAATTTTGTAACTGCTGATAGCAGAATCAGCAACAGTTGTACTGGAAAGCCTCAAGGAAGATGCAGCCAACAGGCATGCTACATACTGCTCATCTATTGCTTTCTCGCAATTGGGAGAACTTGACTGAGAATCAGCGCATCCCTGGATCATCAATTTGTTTAGGTATGGCTCATAACTCAAGGCAACGTCCATCAAGCTAAGGATAAAAGAAGATTCAAAAGGGACACTAGTTTCACAATCCTCTTTCTGCACATTACTATCACATTCTTGTTTAGTTTCAGGAGAGGGTGCAGCGAAAAGGGAGAAAATTGTGTCAAACCAATCCAAGCGGCCCCCAACTGCAACAATAGTGCCACATCTGATGGTGATGGACATGGAACTGCTCCGTGGATCGTGGAAGTGGATAATATCTGAACCCGACAACTTAGCAGATAATACATTTGAACCTTCTCCATCACCACGGCTGCTGGTAGTCTCACTGATGGAGATGAGGAGAAACTCTTCACCTGGAACTCCTGTAATTGAACCCCACAAGTTTCCCTCACCATGCGTCACCCAGAGGAAGCTAGCACCATTTGTTCCTCCAATATCTAAAACAGATAATAGACCAAAATTCAGAAGTTCCAGTCTAAAGCTATGCCAAGAACCAGTAATTTCATTCTGAAGTGAACCCTTATTATTCTTCTCCACGACTTCCTCATTAATTGATATGGTTATAGAATCACATTCAACAAGAACTGATGATTGAGAGCCAGAACTCACTTCTTCAGTATCACGAGGAACAAGGTCCAGTCCAGATAACCTATCAATCACTTGACTCAGAAGATCATTTAACTTCACAAATTCTGATTTGCTTAGAGCAATTGTAACAGGAGATAAATGTGCATGAATGCAGAACCCAGAGCTTATAATCATTTCTTCTCGAACATTACCATTGAAGTCCTCTGAACCCTTAACAGCGGTTACAGAGGAAAATTCATATCCTTTTCTTCTGAACTTCTCTAAGCACCGTGCATTGTCTGAACAAGCAAGCTGCTTGGCTCTCTTCATTATCCAAGGACCAGTCCTGGCACTGTCCTGCCAAGAAAAGGTAACAACAGAAGGCCCTCTTCCATTTGATGTGGTCATTATTTTCTGTGCTAAAAATCTATACTTTGGAGCACTTCCAGAGGTAATTTCGGCATTCTCTCCGGACAATGATGTAATTAAGTTGACATCAAGCTTTCCAAAATTCAAGTACAAAGAGCACAATGTAGCCACAGAATTCCGACTCTTAGAACTAGTAGCAGCACTCTTTTTAGTTGCATGGCTTGCTTTCTCCCCAGGAATTGATGGTGAAGATACATCAAGAGAAATAAACTGTTGCCAAGAGTAATAGCTCTTAAAACCATCATCATTTCCACAGGGGAAAGACAATATAATCCTGGCAGTTGGAAGAGATACAGTGCCCCTGAAACTTTCCTGTTCTGAAATTCTTCTAGTGCCAGAGCAAGGCCTAGTCCTTCCAATCCCTTTGGATGAATCCATATGCCTATGCTCACGGGCCAGAGTGCCAGTCTTTTCAATAGGATCCATAATTTTCTTGAAAAGTTCTGAGGTCTCACTTAACAAATCAAAGTTTACCCAGAAAATAAATGGTGGCAACTTCAATGAAAAAGATGTTGGCCCAACAAATGAGTTTCCTGAAGAACTTTTTGTGGCTTGGCAGAGGCAAGCACCAAAAGTCTTAAGCAATTCTACCTGCACTACGTCGTCAGCAAACATACTTATTTTGTTCCTTGGATGACTGAACCCATCTGTAAAATTCATCCCTAATAGATTCGGAGCAGCAGGTGCATTCTGATTATCCAGATCAACAGTCTTGGTGGACCAATCAAGAGGTGGAAGGGCAGTTTGAACTGCATCTTGAATTACTTTAATGTCATTATAGGTACGCAATTTGAAATCAACTGTATCATCCTTTCTTGAGAAGTGATCAGTAAGTTGCATATGCTGAACTGTTGCTTCAAAATTCATTTCCTGACGCCGTACCTATTAAGCCTTAATGGGTTTTAAAGTTAATAGAGGAGTTCTAAATTCAAAGAATTTTAACTATTATGAAGTAAAATCAACAACAAAGAAATGGAACATTACCTGCAACAGTAGAAGCAAATCTTGAAAATTTGCACTTACATAATGAACACAAAAACCAGCATTCCCTTTATCAGCATCCACGCTGCAGTATTGTCTCTCTTCCTCATCGATAAAAGAGAAAAGAAGAGATACTTTAGCAACTTTTGCCCTAAGATTGGTTTCAAGATGCTGCTGATCTGCAAGTGAATGTCAAAAGAAATTAAATCAGTTCTTTGACAAAAGGGCTGACCTAAAATGCGAAGACGCCATTACTGAAGTCCCCCACTAAAGCGACTGAACAATCTCAATCTTCATACTTTTAAATAAAATATATTGAGCTGTATAATCCACCCAATCAGGGAAACAGAAAAGACTAAAAATAAATCGGAAATACAAACTAAATCGAGTATCAACTCAGTTTAATCATCTTAAAAGATAAAAAAGAAATTGCTTTTGAGCTCCTCCCTGTACTCAAGTCTGTATATTTTCTTAGGCATGGATTAGCCTTGTGTGCACTTACTTTTGCTATGTCTAGAACACTCTGTTCTAAATGCCAATGGTTTATATGAATCATTTTTGCAACAGAAATAACTAATCACAAGGCAGATCAGCACATTTTCTGCCAGGAAGAAATTAGGATAATATATGCAGTGTGTGTTTGTGCATGTGGGGGCCAAAGAACATACCAGAAGGAATAAGCAATGACCCAGAAGCAAGGTTAGAGGCAGCTGTTATTGCACTAAAAACAGAACAAGTCCAATTCCACATCCCACTGCTTCCTAAAGCTGACTGCGAGTTTCTTAGATCATCAAAACATTCAAAAAACTGGTGCACACTGCAAGATACAACCATAAGAACATAAGCAGATACAACCATAAGAACATAAGGATGTATCAGCACAAGTAGATCCTGCTTCCATTGACAATTTCATGTCATGCTATCAGTATAGGAAGTTGAAAATTCAGTGTCGACGCAAAAGCAATACATAAAACTTCCACATGCAATTTAAAATCATAATGATCATTGTAAAGAGCTAGTATTGAATTGTGTGATCATCACATCTAAGAGCTTGAGCTATTGGAGAGAGCGCACTTTTAATTATTGAATTATATCGTCAAGATGCTTCCTCACGTACGGATCTGACTCTTTTTCTTGGGCCAAGCACGTGCCCCAGGCTCTCTGATTGAATTGTGCAACCATCTCATCTAAAAGTTCAATTCGCTAGAGAGAGCACACTTTTAATTACTTAATTATGTCTTCAACAACTACTATAGTGGTAAAGCTGGAAAGACTTCAAATTTTTGAAAGACTAAACTATTCAAGGCCAAATACTTAGAAAAAACGACATTATAAGGGTAGATACAATTCCTACAAGACATTGCAAGGGGTTGAAGCAACAAAAGGCAGAATTTTTTTTTGTTTCCCCCAAGACACGTGTTGTTACAAAAGCAACTTAAATTTAACAGATACCTATATGTATTGAAAATTGAATGCCGTCCATTGATAACCACATCTTTTTAAGGTTTTCTACCTTTTTGCTACACTTCTTTTATACGGGGTTTTAGTATAATTCATTAATAAAATAATTACTTTATCAAAAAAAAAAAAGCAAACTGAAACTTAGCAGCATGTCAAAGAGTTTGCATTTCTTTGAAAAAGATTAAAACACATATAAACACTCATAAAGTCCCTCTAGAATTATCATAATTTAAAGGTGCTACTGCATGATCAGTAAAACGCAAAAGGGTATCAACCTTTCCCCAAAATCTGGTTCCTCTTCATTGTTGATTTTTCGGCTTCTACTCACCCAATCCGATATAAGACACGACTCAGACAGCAAGGCTTCCCTCACTGGTTCACTGTTGAATGCATGTTCAGCAGAAAATGCTTTAGAACCTGGAAGCACCTCGTCCATACTGAGCATAGAAGTATCTGCCCTTGTTGAATCACAAGTCACTACTGAATCACAGGGGGGAAATTCTGTATCCTTCTTCTGCCCCATATCTTTTAAAATTCCCCACAAATATATTAAGCATCTGATGCTACTTGGTTGAAGTTTGATTACCAGAGGATCAATAGAAGCATCTGCCTCCACTTTGCAAATATCTAGGGACCCATTTCTCCAAGGTATAGTCAATTTTAAGTTCCCAGCAAGTCCGCCTCTTTCCCCAGTTATTATGGGGGTTGTGACATTTGGTGAACAGCTTGACCACTCACCTGTAATTGTTCCTGAAGTGCATGGATTCGGTTTCTTATCAACAATCTCATCAATTTGAAGGAATTCAAGAACTGCTCCACTAAATTTGATAAAATTTGTCATTTGAGTCAACCCCAGAAAGTTATCATCCACTGCTTCACTATCCAAAGAAGCCCCTTCTGAGATACATGTACCACATTCCACTTCAGTTACTCTTAAAACTAAAGTTTTGCAAAGCCCTGTCCTTTTCTCCTCACCTAAACAGGGATCAAATGCTATGATCAATTTTCTAACTTCTACATGAAAGCTAGTGAGCAACCACTTAACCATCTTAGCAATGGTCTTGACTCCTTCATGAACATCAAAAGCATTTGTTTTAGCACCACCCTCGTCTACGTTATCATCATTACGGTTTCCCAAATTTTGGTTGACCGAAGCTTTGGTTGAAAGACAATTTCCGAGTGTACTTTGAGAAAAGTTTGCATCAGGAGCAAGCACAAGCTCAAGTTCATCCACCTCTATCCGACAACCATCCCCTTTCCAAGGCATTGTCACAAGCAGAGAGCCAATTGACCCTTCTTGCACATACACGGCTGCTGTGGAACCAAACTGAAAGATGCAACACTGCCATAATCAGCTAAAATCAAGCATCTCTTTGGATAATGAAGAAGAAGATGCAGTGGGTTGTAGATAGGCAGAAAGGAAATTCAAAAATACCATGGTTGAATATAATTGATGCTTTGGTACCTGACTAGTAAGATAAAGGGAGTGATACATGTAGTTGGTTCTCTAACTAAATATCCACCACCACCACCACCACCCCCAAAAAAGAGGTTTCGGGGAGAATAGGCCCAACAGGCAATACAATCCCTAGAAAACAGGTGAAAAGCAAGAATTCCAAATTGATCAGCAGCTGTAACACATATGCAGGTCATGATCTTCTATGAAGTACCTTAAAATCAGCTAGCTTTGCTGAAAGAGGCTAGCGAGTAACTTTCATGCAAGAAACACTTAAAAAGCTTGAAACCTTCTCTGGCAGCCAAAGAATCTGGCTTTCCACCCTAAAGGATACCATAACTTAATTTTTCAATTAAAACACACTTCTATTCTCAAATAATTCACCAACCAAAATGTGATAACCCTCGAAAGAGGAGAAAGCTAAAGTTAAAAGGAAAATGTGGACCTAAAGTGCGGAGATCAAAACTATTACCCTGCCTTTCCAGAATGCAAGAAAAAGATATTGAGTTCCAGGGATGATTTCGAATCCTATTACCTAGACTTCAACAAGGCTCGCCGGGCAGGAGTAACCATTAGAAGAAATTTTAGTGGCAGCACGTAAATATATATATTTTTTGAAAGGTTAAGTGACACCACATAAACATTTAAGCAAAAACAGACAGCGGAAATAAAGTATTTTGCTGTCTGTAAATTTTCCTCCTCTTTTTTTTTTTTTTTGGTTTGGACTCCAGCGGGTGATGCCAAACACTGTTAAAGAAGCAATATTTAGCTGGTTCTTTAGAAGACGGAAGAGAAGATGTGGAGGATGGGATGTTGCTCCTCTAACACTTATGTGGACCGTATGGAGAGAGAGAGAGAAATAGGAGAGTGCTCTTTGATGGAATAGAGGAGGATTCTGTACACTTGAGGAATAGCCTCTTATCTCTTCCTTTTTTTTATCAGTGCATCCACGAGGTTCCTATTTGTATAAAGATTGTGTCGTTCGTAGAAACATAATATTTTTGCAAGGTTTTCCACTTTTTGATACTTCTTATATACAAGTGTGTTTAGCCAATTTATCAACAAAAAAAAATTCCTTTTTCTTCCAACTTTTTCTTTGGTGGATAAAGGAATCCATATAGGCTAACACAACTGGTTTGGGTTAAGGGCTACTTCTTGTTGTTACACTTACATAAAGTTTGGTGTCAGTGAGGAGTCTTCTCCTTTCTCTTGTTTTTTTCCCCTGATAAAAACTTGTATATCCTTGTAGAATAACTGTAGATTAGAGAAGCTTTAGCTATTGATTAATTTTCCTTAAAAGCAAATTATTTAGTTCGGAATAAAATGGACTTGAATAGAGTGAAATAGACCTAGAGAATTCATATAGCTGATCACAACTAACTCGGGATTTAGCATAGTTGGCCATGGAAGCTAAAGTTCAAATGTAGCTCATCCAACAATGAGGAAAACAAATTCCACTTCTAAAAAGCATTACCACACCAGAATTCCCAGCCTTCCAGATTAAAATCCCGATAGCAACTAGATAAACTAACTACCTAGCTCCAAAGTTAAAAGGATTATATGAACCTACAACTCAATGAACATAACTCACAAAACTACAGAAAGAATTAAACTTTATCCTATAAATAGAGATCAAAATAAACGAAAATCATTAAAATTGTACTACTTCTACTATCAAATTCAAATTCATATCCTCTGGAATTTGCAAAAACAGAAAGAAAAAAAAAAGCACAAGCGCGCACCTTTTGATTGAGATAATCAACATTGAGAGCTAGATCAGAGAGCTGAATTGTACCAGCACTGAGCTGAACATCGAGCTGATTGAGATCGATATCGCCTAGTATGAATTTGCCCAATTTCTTCTTCAATAAAAACTTGCAAACCCTCTTGATCGCCCATCGCGAGAACAAAGTCTCCGCAGACCTCGCGAAATTCCACGGAAACATTTTTGCACTTCAATTTCACTTCAGAACCAGAAAATTCTTAGGGTTTCCAATTTAACAGAATCTGACTCCATCCAAGTCTAAGAATCAAATTGGGATCAAATTTGGGGTTTAGAGAATTAAAAAGAGCAGTCAAAAGAAAGGGATATGAAGGACAACTTGGAGAGTCGTGTTTAGGCTATAATTTCGTGTGATTTTGCCCTTCAAATATTTTAATTTGGGTTATTTTGTTGTTTTATTGTTAACGGTAAATTAATATAATCCTAATCCAACTCTAACGAGTATGGACATGCTAAGGGTGTTTGTACCTACTGATTATGATTAGGTACCTTGACCTTTGCCGTGAAGATTTGTGTAAAGTTCATTCCTCACGCAAGTAGGCAAATAATTGCTTTATTCTATTCATATAACTTGGAAATCTGTGACGAGTTAAATCGGTCCCTCGCTGGAAAATGTTTTAAAATCAATCTTTGTTAATGGCAAGGGAATTTTTCTCAAGCTCTCGTTTATCTCGTGATTCACATTAAATTTTTGTGCTAAAGATTATTCTTTTTAATTAGGAGTACTAGTAAAGCTTCAAAAAATATTAATCATCAAACTTGTGAAATATCTTGTTAAAGTACATTAGTCATTTTTCTTTAGCGAAATTTCAATTATCATCTTATTTAATACAATGAACCTAATAATAAATTTTCTAAAATAAAAGAAAAGAATCATATAGTTATAGAATAAATTATTTGTAATCTTCTTTCTCTGGCGGATCTTCAAGGACGTTGTCTCCTTCCCCAAATGATATTTTGGATATGAGCTATACTCTATTAAATTTTTATTTTATTTCGATAAGGATTATTTGATTTCTCACTTTGTAATTCCTTTTTTCCGTTTTCCTTTCTCTACCTCCTATGTTGTCATAATATTTTAAAATAAACTTTCATTCCATTCCTTGAAATTTTTATTTTTTAAATTTGTCAATAAGCTACTTAATTATTTTCTCTTTACAAATAATTTATTTTTAAACTAATTCAAAAGAATACTCGTCTTGACATGAGATTCATCGGGAGCATCAAATGAGGCATGAGATTAAATTGCATGACTTGAACCAATAAAGAAAAAGAATCGTCATACCTACACGATACTGGAAAGTTAATCTCTTTAACGAATGAAATGAAAAAATATCACACTAAATCAATTTAACTTATTATAAACTATTAGTACTATTTTGTATAAAGCTTCACTTTGCTCCTTAAATTGAACTCACATAAACAATCCATATAATACTTTTACACTTCATTTTTTTGAAAGTTGACACAATATTCTATGAACAATCTAAACTAATGAAAGGAATACACAAAAGGAATATCATCTTTCATATGATATATCCAATCATCTTGACATTCATAAACAAGTTATCATACGATGACCTACATTAACCATTCACAAGAACATGTATTTTATATTTTTATGTTTAATTATTTGCTAAATACTTTATTTTAATAATATTGATATTATTTTACAAAACGGTGTACTATGACTTGGTATACACTGCAAAAAAAATTAGTTAGCATAAAATCACAAATTCAGTAGAGATCCTTTTTTCCACGTGAATGTATATGTTAATTTAATTTAAAATTAAAACTTACATTTCTAAATATTTATCGCATTG
This sequence comes from Nicotiana tabacum, assembly GCF_000715075.1. Taxonomy (NCBI): domain Eukaryota; kingdom Viridiplantae; phylum Streptophyta; class Magnoliopsida; order Solanales; family Solanaceae; genus Nicotiana; species Nicotiana tabacum. Next base: position 169,903,346 of record NC_134086.1, on the reverse strand, counting down.
AAAGATTTTTATAGTGCTTTGGATAAAAGTTATAAATTGTTGTACTGTTAAGAAGTCCGACAAAGACAGAATGTTCATCTTCATCACAACAGCCGGCCAAGTAAAAGTCAAAAAATATATATATATATTTTGTGATAGAATATCGAATAAAAAATACTATTTGGTTCCATCGAAAAAGATGAGCTACCACATTGGGAAGCCCACCAACGCTGACTTATAAATGTGATTTCACGTAAATCTGAAATTGAACGGACTAAACTTGTCGTCTCACACTTCCGTCTTCTCTTCTCTGTTCACACTGACCAGTTGATCAAGCCATAGACGTCGATAAGCATGGAGCTCAAGCCAGGTCTATCAGCTTTGATCACCGGCGGTGCCTCCGGAATTGGTATTTATTTATTTTTAACTTCAATTCGTCATAACTCTTCTGTATATCTGCTATTTTACTTTGTATTACAGTATTACTACTCTTTTTAGCTTGGAACTAAGTATACACGATAAGTGGCAATTGGCAAGGTAAAATATTATTCACAGATGCATTAGATACAGAAGGAACCACTTCATTGGCGTGTTAATTTAATGATTTGAGATAGCTATATAGGGTAGAAGACTAGAAGTTTCACGCTATTGGTGTGTATTACTTGGATTATATTTCAAATAATGATTCGTATTACTTGGAACTCAATGTTAAACCGTGGTAATTGTAAATTGAGCTTGTTTCAATGGGTTGGATAGGTGTGTAACACTGTCTAGGAGCATTTGCACTTGGTCTACTATTGTACGATCATTGGTTTAATCAACTTTGTATCAATCCTGAAATTTATATATATATGTGTGTGTGTGTGTGTGATTTGTGAATATGTATGAATGAACTAGTGAACATGGTGGTTAATTGCTCATCTAGTACTTAGATGATTAATCAAGCAATTGAAATTAAATTATCAAGATGGATGCTCTAGATTATTAGGTCGCCAGTTATGGTTTTATTCAGTTTCACAAGCTCTAGTTTAATAGGAATGTCAATTTTGGTTTTTCTGAATCTGATAAGCACCTTTTTTTGTTTTGTTTTATGCTTGCTTATAGAGCTCCTTTAAGTGTAACATTCGGGTTAGGCAGCTAAATGTTCCTTTCTATGATGTGCGGAGAAAGTGCCTTTTTAAGATTATAACAGCTGTGAAGCGAGAATTTAAATGCTAATATTATTTCTGTATGCTAATACGTGCAGGTAGAGCACTTAGCTTGGCTCTTGCCCAGAAGGGAGTTTTTGTTACAATTGTTGATTTCTCAGAAGAGAAAGGCAAAGAAGTTGCAGCCCTTGCTGAGAAAGAGTGCGCCAAATTCCATTTTGGACTGGAATTTCCACTTGTTATGTTCATCAGATGTGATGTCACTAATGCAGGCATGTAACATGTTTATGTATTTTGTGTCAAAATGAATCTTAAAGGTGGGAATGAGAAGTGATAAAAGCAATTGCGCTATTCAGATTATTCCTTTAGTTTGAGGTTCCCCTTGTTTTTTCACTTTGAAATGTTGTACATGCACCGGCTTGGTTACGATTGGACTCTGCAAGCATTCTACCTTCCACCCTCCTGGTGGTACAGCAATATGTGTATTTAGGTGTGGTACACTAAAATTGTACATGCTAGGGACATGGTTATGAAGTCCCTGACTTCTTGTGCTGCAGTTAGTGTCTATGCATGTTTGAAAACGGAACTTCTGTGTAGCATGGGTCCAAGGGCGTACGCGGGAATTTTTGCAAGCGGTGTCAAAATTTATAGAAGTACAGAAATATTCGTAGTTTATTGGTTTCTTGAGTTTCAAGTTAGAAAAGGTCATGGGTTCAATTCTAATTTATCACAATTGTTAACCATACACCTCTTAGAGCAAAATCAAGCACATAACCGATGCACCAAGAGACAATTTATGTCAAGTGGTGTCAATTATTCCTACTTATCCGTTTCCTCACAGTATTAATACATATATTTAGAAAAAAAAATTCGACGAAGCGGTGTCGTGTGACACCGCTTCGCCAAGAGTACATCCGCCCTTGGGTCATTTGGCCAAGTTATTGAAACTTCTATTCACTGTCTAACATATTCATATATAAATGCTCTTGTAAATAGAATGCAATTGTATTGTTTAAAGAATTTAGCATTCCGGTTTTGGGGGAGGGGATGTGTCAGAAGACATCCTCAAAACTCAAGAGGGTCAAGCCTTTAGGTGGTTTAAATAGGTTGCAGTTTTTCTTTCTGCATTTCTTAGGGCCCCTTGTCTTTAGAACGATCTTGCTGGGTGTTTTTATCCATAGCTCCCTCTACTTACTTATTAACACCATTAGAATGCACTTACATGCAATTATGTGGGAAACGAGTTAATTTGCATTTTGTCAGAGGGGAAGGGAAGGATCATGACTGAGATAGGAGAGTTCGAAGAGAGAAACCCTAGAGTCTCAATGCTAGTAAACTTTATTGAGTCAGATGGTATTATCAATAGTTAGTGCTATATTTCATCAATTAGTATCAATTTGATCTAGCAACTGTGGTGCATTCTTGTCAATTTGAGTACAAGTAACAAAGCAACAACCAATGTTTGTTGAGTTATGTGCATAAATCTGAGCTAGAGATACAGTAGATTGATACCTGCTACAGTAACCTTTTTAAAAAAGTGCAACTGGGTCGTGGAATCCAAGTTTTCCCATAGGTTTTAGTTTAGCTCTGGCTATCCATATCGTTGATACATTCTTTGAGAAGCTTGGAAATGCCTATGCATATATGTCACACCTGGCCATAGCTTCTGGAGGCATCTGCTTGAGTGTTACATCTGCTTGAGTGAGTACTGTTTCTAATTGGACAAGGAGTTTAAAAAGACAAGTCTTTACTTCTTGCTTGTGCAATGAAGACCTATAAAACCATGAGGGCACATCTTAGAGCTGCCAAATTTCATGGGTTTCAGTACAAGAAATTGTCGTACAAGTTAGTGGGTACACTATATTACACTGATGTTTAGGTTCTGAGAGAAAAAGGAATTTCAGGGTCAGATCACATCTAGAAGTTTTACACCATAATAGCATCCAAAAACCTCCCTGATTTTGAAACATCCCATCTGTAATATAAGCTAACCTCTGATGGTCATTGCTGAGAATTGCTTTTCTTGAAACATTTGAGCTGGCGTAGGATGCTGTCCTTCTTTTACCCATAAAACTAAGAAGATGTTATCCTTATTCTTTGAAGGGGTGTGGTACCGTTGATAGAACTAAGATTTAGAACAGGTCCTAGAAAAGAAGTGGCTATGGTTGTTTTAGTACCCATTATATTTTGATGCATTCAAGTGACGGCTTACCATCATTCTGTTCCTTAAAAGAAAGGAATGCTAATTTTCAGGATCGCAAATTTTAATCAAGAGTCTCAAGACTCAAAAGAAAGCCTTAAGAATTAGAATCCTCCCATTTATTTGATTCGTGAACTGATTTTCATGCTTGAATATATGTGCTTGTTTGTGTGTATTTTCTTGTAGAAGTCTATTGATGCATAATCTTTATCATGTATGTTTTCTGCAAAATGGAACGACATGGTCAGTGAGGATTCATATAGCCGCCGCCAACTTGTTTGGGATTAAGGTGTCGTCGTTGTTTGTTTTAAGTCTTTTGCAAAGTAAACACACACACAAACATTATATGTGGAATTCATTTGATGCATATTTTTAATCACGTGAGTCTTCCGCAAAATAAAAACTATCTCTACAATAAGTAATAGTGTCTTCAACATGTGCGCAGGAGAACTAAAAGCTGCTTTCGAGAAGCATTTTGTAACATATGGAGGACTAGATATCTGTATTAACAGTGCAGGGATTGGCGATATTATTCCATTCCGTAATGATCGAACTGATGGGTCTAAAAGCTGGAGACACACAGTTAATGTGAACCTCATTGCAGTTATAGATAGCACTCGTCTTGCGGTAAATTCAACTCACTGTTTTATGGTTGCTCAAGTTGATGGATATTAATGTTTACCATGCTACAGCTATTACGAAGCTTCATTAGAACCAAGAAAAATTTCTTCATTTATCAATATTCTTCTGCATATCCCAACTTCTGGAGATACATAGACGGTTGTACTCTCAAAATTATAAGGCTGATATTTTTACTTGTGCTAGACTAAAATCTATTCTCTATTAGGTGTTTGCATAGATTTACTATTGGTATTCAAGCTATGGAATAATTTAGCTAGTCTGGATAGTTAACATTTGTTAAATACCGTTGCATTAACCTCCATATGCACTGGTTTTTATGTGTGACAATATGACTATTAAAGGTGAAAAAGAGGATAAGATAGACCTAAGTTTAGCCCAAAAGACATAACCTTTCAGAATCAATGCGAACTTAACTAAGAACAGAACATGCTGGAAGTGAAGGATCCATACAGGTGATACCAGCTAGTTAGGGTTTAGTTGTTGCTGTTACATTCACACTAGATCAATGTTTGTCAAGAATATTTTTATTCCGGTTAATGACTTGTATGTCTGTGTAGGGATAAGTTTGAGATTTAAAGAATCTCTAACTTTAGGTAATCCCTGATTTGCCATAAAAGATAAATTATTTAGCAATGGAATGATTTCCATAATAGAGCATAATTTATGTAGATGATTCATATTGTTGATTCCTACTAATTTGGGATTAAGCATTAGTGAGATTGATTGTTTGATTTGACTGTTGCATGGATGTCGTACGGTTACCTTAGTGGAGGAATATTACTACTAGATCTTACAATTCTCTGTTACACTATATATCTTCATCCTCCATTTGACATGCCTGATTCAAATGCTGAAGACGCGGTACGAGTGTGATTCCTTTAAGTACAGTATCCTTGTCATATACATATTAGCATAATTGAACCTGATGCCCAAACCTTTGGCCATGCGATATACTCTTTAGTTGTGATATAATGTTTTTATTTTGCTTTGCGTCTGAAAGCTCTTAACTCCGCATTCTCATTAGCGGAAAGTCCATTTACAGTCTCTAGTGATATTACTTCATAATCAGCCTCTTTAAATCCGGATGTGTCATATGTACAACTTACTTTGTTGGTGTGAAGTTACATATAATCTTCTTGCTTCTATTTGTAGATTTTAGCCCCCTTGGGGTGCGGCCCTTCCCCGGACCCTGCATGAATGCGGGATGCTTTGTGCGTTGGGCTGCCCTTTAGTTTATGATGAAATGCATTAGCTATTCAGATCACCTTTTATTTGCATTCCAAGTCTGTTTTGTACTGTTCTCCATATTATTGTAACTCTTTCTTGCTATCATGGTCAGATAATCATAAACACATATTATGCAGATTCAAGCCATGCAAGCTGCCCAAAAGCCAGGTGTAATTGTAAATTTGGGTTCTGCTTCCGGACTCTATCCAATGTATATAGGCCCTATCTATTCTGCCTCCAAAGGTTAGATGTTTGGTTCTAGTCCATATCATTTACAACAGCCTCCTTTCTTTTTCTTTTTTTTCTTTTCGTTTTTGGTTTTAAATGTGCTCTTGACTTCCTGTCTTCTCGATTTATTTCTATTTTCTTCTCTTATTTTCTGATGGTCCAGTACATGAAGCACATATTTATTTATCTTTGCAAACCTTTGGGTATAATGAGAGCATATTTTGTTATAGGAGGTGTTGTCATGTTTACAAGATCGCTTGCTCCGTTTAAGCGCCAAGGAATCCGCATCAATGTGCTCTGCCCTGAGGTAATCTGTTCTTTCATAGAAGGTTGACGGAAAGAAAGTGACTCTTTCTCCCCCCGAGAGATTTTAATGAGTCTCAGATATGGCCCGTATTTGTTATCTGCTACCCCTATTTTATCACTGCCTTTTAAATGGCCTAAAAGCTTTAGTATCAACATCTCTCAAGCCATTGTTTTGCTCAGAGGCAGATGCAGCATAATTTACTAGGTTCAACTGAACCCAGTAGTTTTGAATCAGACTAAAAATATATATGTGAAAAGATACGAAAAATAATACAACAATAATCCCACATAATGGGGTCTGGGGAGGGTAGTGTGTACGCAGCCTTTTCAGAATCAATGTTTGTCCTTGAAAATTTCAAATTTCACTTGAAGTTGAATTTTAGAATTTTTCGGAAATTTGAAAAACTCCAAAAAGCTGTTTTTCAATATTCACTTCAAGTCACTCACAAAACTTCAAAAATAGCTCCAAATTTTATTCATGTCTAAACACAACTCTAATTTTTAAATACCATTTTCACTTTAAAAAAAAATCACTTTTTTCCGGAATTTTACAATTCTTATGCCCAAACGCCCACTAAGAAAATATTTACCTTTTCTAAAAAATAATATTGTTGATGCTAAGAAGAGCACATAATATCATCCGTTATTTGTGTTAAACTTAGACAAGACTTTACTATTTTACTTGTCATACGCAGTTTGTCCAAACTGACTTGGCGACAAAGGTTAGTTCTCCACATATTGATCAACTTGGAGGATATCTGCCTATGGAACTTGTGGTGAAAGGTACTTCAATTATTTTCCTCATTATTTGCCTCAGAACTTGTGTGACCTATTGGTCATGGGTTCGAGCCGTGGAAGCAGCAACTAATGCTTGCATTAGGGTAGACTGTCTACATCACACCCCTTGAGCCAAACCCTGCGTGAACGCAAAATGCCTTGTGCACCGGGATGTCCTTTTGACAATACCAACTGCTACGTTTATTTGGCCATATTTATGATTTGGACTAGTTAGCTGCATTTTCAAATGAGGCATAGAATAAATTTCTGCTATCGTGTCTTCTATTTGGTGCTTATAGCGACATAGGATTGAATGATATCCTTCTGTTCTCCTCTATCTTCCTGTGATATGGTAATCACGTGTTCAAGATAGATAATTATCTTACCTTATCCGCTCTCAGCCAATCCAATTTGTCAATAGACATTTTTGAAGCCTATGTGCTATTTAGCATTTTCATCAGCAAATTTTATTTACTTTCAATGGCTAAGGGAAAAATATACCATCCAAGACAGCAATATATCAACAAGGGACAGATTTTCCTTCAAGAACATAGAGCCTCAAAATGTAGTTTCCGATTCTAGTCTGAAGTACCTACTTTTTTCAGGTGCTTTTGAACTAATCAGAGATGAGAGTAAAGCAGGGTCATGTCTATGGATCACTAACAGAAGAGGCATGGAGTATTGGCCAACTCCTGCAGAAGAAGCAAAATACCGCCTCCCCTCTTCAAAAGCACTTCGAAAATCTTTGGTTACGGTACCAATGGATTTTCAGATTCCTCAAAGCTTTGAAAAAGTGTATGTAATTGTGTAATTTACTTCTTTTACTTAGGAAAGAGCACATTTCGGATTGATTATTTCTCTTGTTGTGGACATGTGAAATTTCAAATGCACATGTTATCACAGTTCCATTCTACAATGTCTCCTGCAACTGAGGGAAGCGAGAAGAAAAAAACAAAAAGAGAAAGATAAAGAGAATCTATATTTTAAGTCTCGGTCAAAGTCAAATTCAACTCAAAAAGTCAATTCTAAGTCAACTCGGTCACAAAAATAAACCCCATTCTCATTGTTCAACCTCAACAACAACAATGCCAATAACATACCTAGTGAAATCCCACAAGTGGGGTCTGGGGAGGGTAGTGTATACGCAGACCTTAACCCTACCTTTGTTCAACCTCAAGCTCTCTTTGAAATATGCCGTAGGTGACTGCCACTAGTTTCCCCTTTCTTTATTTGCTTTAGTTGCTTTTTTTTTGGGTTACCTTCTTGGTTACCTTTTGTTGTTGTTGTCGTTGTTGTTGTTTCTTAGTGTTCTGCTGGGATACCTTATCCTAAACAATTATGTGGAGTCTCCCTCATTATTTCTTGTGACTTTTGACACTTTCTGCATCTGATTTTTGTTCCAGAGTTGTTCACACGTTGAGTCACAATTTTCGTAGTGCTACAAGAATTGTGCGAACTGCATTGAGGTTGCCACTCAAACCAGATCACGTTCTATTAAAAGTCATCTATGCTGGTGTGAATGCTAGTGATGTGAGTTTTTCTTTTTTCTCCATTTCTGCAGTAAAGAATCTCAGCTTTATTGACATCAGACTGAATAATTGAGTAGATCTGTGCTTTCCCTGCCCTCATGCAGTCTGTGCATACTGGTATTTGTATGTTTTTGTCACTGTAAAATACAACATCTCTATAAATCAAGAGAAAACTTTGTACCTTTTTTATTTCCTTGGTTTTTGGCATAATGATGTACATTTGTAATTAAATGATCATATTAGGGTCTTCTGGGGCAATGCTTATGATGTACATGTCCGCCACATAATTCTGGTTTTAAGTTCTTCACTGACAAAAGCATTTTGCATGCCCCCCCGCTAATTCCCCCACCCAACATACACAGACATGGTTAAGTTCTTTACTGATGGAAGCATTTTGCAATAGGTCAACTTCAGCTCAGGGCGTTATTTCAGTGGAGATGGCAATGACATCGCCTCCCGCCTTCCGCTGGATTCTGGTTTTGAGGTACAAAAAGAACTTTCTATATTATTTGGGTTGGTTCTTTGAAATTACTTTTCTATAAGAGAAAAAAGAATATATATTATGTGTATGTGTATATATATGTGTACATATCTATAGAGAGAGTCAGAGAGGGGGAGAGAGATTTTGGAGAAACCCGCATAGGAAAACCATACATCTGCTGTAATCTTCCATCTTTTTATTTTTTTCTGCAAAAATTGATGATTTCAAAAATGTCATACATAAAAATCACTGATCGGAATCCAGAGAGATGAGAGCGAAAGACCTAACCACAGCTGCAACTACTAATGAGACACGGGCAGGGTTGTGCACTAATCAGTTAGCTCTTCTCAGTGCTTATTTTAGATCTAGACATGGTAGGGCTTTAATTGAGTTGGGGCTTATAGAACAGAATGGTTTATAATTTGGTCCGCCTTCAGTTGCAAGTTTGGTAAACAATACGATCCCAAGGCCACTTTATATAAGAAGCTCCTTTTAATGTAATTTTTGGTCATGTTATGTTATTGCTACCCTCTTAGGTTTCATTTTGCCACATGATGGTTAATTACAGTTCTATTCGCTTGTACTAGTCGTGATGCTGGAGGATTGAATTGGTTTCTGAATGTTTTATGGAATATGTTTTGAAAGTCAGTTTTCTGTTTTGATCACGATTTTGTTACTTAAACTGGAGTATTGCCTTGCTTTCTTCATTGTAGTTTTTTTAATTCCTGAATTTGCTTACCTCAAATTTAAGCCTCGTTTACTGCAGGCTGTGGGAATAATTGCTGCAATTGGTGATGCTGTTAGAAATTTGAAGATTGGTATGCCTGCTGCCATCATGACTTTTGGCGGTTATGCTGAATTTGTCATGGTAACTACTGCTTTACACATTTATTCTTGTCAGGTTTGAGTTGTCTAATCTTTCATTGTCCTTGGTGAGTTTTATGCAATTTGGATTCTATATTCAGGTCCCTGCCAAACACATCCTTCCTGTAGCAAAACCAGATCCAGAAGTTCTTGCAATGCTTACCTCTGGACTCACTGCATCAATTGCTTTGGAAAAGGTTAGTATAAGCGTTCTTTTATTCCTTGAAGAATCTTTTTACCCGGTTTCTGTTGCTGCAGGGGAAGGAACATACAACGTGTATACTATTTTATGACAGTTGGGGTTGATTTAAACAGGTTTTAGTTCATATTGCCTTTTGAATTATATTATTTACTGTTGAATCTGTAGGCTGCTCAAATGGAATCAGGAAAAGTTGTTTTGGTGACTGCTGCTGCAGGAGGGACAGGGCAATTTGCAGTGCAGGTATAGCTTAAAAGAAAAAGAAACCTGCAAGAGTAGTTAGGTTAAGACTGCTTGTCTACTACATATACAAGATAATAAAAGTGTCTATCAAGTAAATAGGCGAACAGATAAGTGGTTATAGACCTGCCTAAGATTTCTTTGATCCCATCTAATAATTTGCAGTGAATATCAAAAGTTATTGTGCAAGTTTTTTGGGTTTCTGCCTTTTCCTTTTGAAAGGGGAAACTGCGGTGGAAGTTTACAGTAAATTATGTACAAGAACTTACAAGAATTCGTGTAACTTTTTGTACCATCTTGGTACCTTATTAATGAAACTTTTACCTTATCAAAGAAAAAAAAACTTACAAGAATTCGTAATTTTCAAAATGCTTCTTACATACTAGATTATTTTTACTAGTCGTTGTGCAGCTTTTCTTTTCACATTCTTCCTTTCCACATTTGAAGTGTTTTTCCATCTGGAAGTGTGTCTCTATAGGTGCATTCATGTCATATCTTCTCTTTCTGTATAGGCAAATTCATGTCATATCTTCTCCTTCAGTATAGGCGAATTCATGTCATATCTTCTCTTCCTGCTTCTTGTATCATTTTATATTGTAATACACTATTTTTCTCATTATCATGTTGATTAGCTAACTAACACATACTGAACTATTTGCTATGGAAGCTTGCAAAATTATCTGGAAACACGGTGGTTGCAACTTGTGGAGGCACTGAAAAGGCCAAGCTTCTTAAGGATTTGGGAGTTGATCGGGTCATTGACTACAAAGTAGAAAACATAAAAGCTGTTAAGTTTCTTAAACTCACTGGCTAACGATGTTCTTATAACTTGTACGCTGCTGTCTTGGATAAACATCATATTATTAGTTGTCATTCAAATGTTATTGCAATGCATTATGAATAGATACCTCAGAATGCTTTGTGGAAAATCATGCTCTCGAGGGTAGTTCTTATAAATATCAAACTTTTTATGGGGAAAGAGTTCCAAAATGGGGGCCTTTCGAGAACCTTTAGGTTTCTAGAACCACTAATTTGCCTTAAGAGATAAACTATGTCGTAGCTGAGTGAAATGGACCTGAATAGAGCGAAATATATATAACAATTCGTGTAGACAACCCCAATTATTATGAGATTGAGGCGTGGTTGATTGATTGATCAATTGATGTTGTCATTGTCACACCTCCTTTTTCCGCGCCCGCAGGGGCGCAGGGGGAGTTTTTTCCAATTAAAGGACAATCGAAACGAGATTTATTTATTAATTTCAGAGTCGCCACTTGGGAGATTTAGGGTGTCCCAAGTCACCAATTTTAATCCCGAATCGAGGAAAATAATGACTCTATATTATAGTCTGCGTACCAGAAATCCGGATAAGGAATTCTGTTAACCCGGGAGAAGGTGTTAGGCATTCCCGAGTTCCGTGGTTCTAGCACGGTCGCTTAATTGTTATATTCGGCTTGATTATCTGATTTTATACAAGTATGAACTTATGTGCAAATTTTAACTTTTAACCGCTTTATTATTATTGTTTTTTACAAGAATGTGAACATCGCTTAAAACACGTCTTCGGACTGCGTCACATGAAATGCACCCACAATCCGGAACGCATTTTTATTTGATGTTTTGAGATTTGGATTTGGGTCGCATGAAATGCACACCCGAGTTTAAGAAAAATAAATTATTAAACGCGCGCCTAAAGAGACTATCGCGTTATTATTTTGCGGAGGCCGTGAAATTCGCTAAACGACCCTCCTGAATTCTAAGTAATTTTAAACAAGTATTTACTGAGGGCCCCGCAATTTATATTTTTATTCGGCGAGGCTCATCTCATTCTTATTTTTTAAAGAATTTGCAACGTCATGGAAATGCATCTCGGGCCACGCCACAATCAATGCGCCCGTGACTAGAGACATATTTCGACTCCGTTGAGATTTGGATTTGGGTCATATAAATGTGCACCCGAGTTTAGGGAGATAACATTATTAAAGGCGCGCCTAAAGCAACTAGCGCATTATTATTTTAGGTAGGGCCGTGAAATTTTCTAAACGGCCCGTCCCGAAATCTAAGTGTTTAATACATACATTTAGAGGGCCCCGCGGCTTGTGCATTTTTTCTTTTCTTTTTTTTTCTTTTTTTTTTATTTTTTTTTTTTTTTGCGAGGCTCGTCTCATTTTTACTATTTAAGGGCAAACTTAAAACAACTACGATTTCCTACTAGTGAAGCCATCCGAGATTAAACAAAAAAACGATTCTAACAGGTAATAATATCCATGGTAAAAATGAAAAATAGAATAACCTCGTTCATATGCTCATATTTACTTTAAGCATGCAGTAACCAAACATAAAATACCATTTTTAACACAACAACAAAAATTGCATCGTTGACATTCATAAATATAGAATATTTTCATTTATTGCCTTGAATCATAACATGCGAAATGAACAAAATGAAACAAGGGACGAAGAACACCAACCTTCGAACCTCGACAATCCTAGAACGACAAACAGTGCTTCCCACGGAACTCGAACCGGACTTCACTGAACAAGGAACAATGATGAAACCTCGGACAAAACACCTCGACGAGCAATAGCAAACTCACCGGAAAAACAGAAAGCTCGGACCAAAGTCGAATCGAGGCAACCAACAGCTGCTCGACAATGCCGACAGTAGTAAGGTCGACGCCAGGGGGGCTGCTGACGGGCTTAGGGCAGTGACGTTTGGTGGTGGTGTTGAGCTGGTTTTTGGACGTGAGGGGAGTGTCACGACTGGAGGGTCAGTTACGAGAGGGTTCGACGGGTCTGGTTTTTCCGGTGGGAAGCTTAGGAGGAGGAGGGGTCGTGGTCGTTGATGGTGGTTATGGCGTCGGGGCAGGTGGTCGACGAGACTGGTCAGGAAGGTGACACAGCAGTGGTGGTGGTGTTCGGACAGTAGTCGATGGCCGGGGTTGGATGGGTCGTTTGGTGAGTTGAAGAAGAAGACGATGGTGTCTTCCTCTTCAGGTGGTTTGGCTTTTTGGCGACGGGGACGCGACGGGCCTGTTTGGTCACGACAAGGGGTCGACGGAGGGAAGGGATCGTTTGTGGTGGTGTTGAGGAGCTGGGGGGTTCAGACTGTGGAAGGGCTGGAATGGAGGGTTTTTGCGTGGTTTTACAGTAGGGTTTCTTGGTTTTTCGAAGGAGGAAGACGATGGTGGTTTTGGGTAGGGTTAACGATGGTTTAGGGTGGTGTTTGGTGGTGACGGGGAGCTGAACGGAGGTCTGTTTGGTTGTTGACGGAGGGGGTTAGCTATGGCTTATTCTTCTTCTTCTTGAGGAAGAAGAAACGTGAACAGTACATGTTTTCAAAAAAATTCCCAAGTCCTCCCTTTTCCAGTCCAAGTCTCGTGCATTTGTATGGGTTTGCCCCAAAAATGAGCCCCACGCGTGGTGGGGTTCGAGACTTATGTCCCCCACGCGTGGTGGGGTTCCCCATGTGTCCTGGACACGATTTATTATGAGCTAGGTCCGAAAATTAGGCCTAAAACCGGGTAGTTTAAACCCGAATATTATTCTTTTGCCCGGACCCGAGAAATAGGAACACGTTGCTTAACTAGTCCTATGTAAGCAAAATAACTATCAAAAATAAGCCTAGTATTTAAACAAAACTATATCTTTTTAAATATTTTTCAAGGTTTAACATAGCTACAAAATATTAATAAAACTATTTTTTTGTAATTTTCGTTTTTCAATATTAAGATAAAATATGAAGTAATATTTTTTGTATTTTCAAAGTTAAAATGACTATAAAACCTTAATAGAACTATATTTTATTTATTTTTCTGTAATTTTCGAAATAATATAAAGTACAAAAATAAAGTGCAATTTTTGTATTTTTTCAAACTTGTGAGAGATACATAAACTAAAATTTATATATATATTTTTTGAATTTTTTTTCTTTTTGCAACGAAATAAAGTAAAAATAGTTAAAATAGCTAACTGGACCCAATTTCACATATTCACGCTAAAAATGTGAAAATTCTCGGGGAGGGTCAAAAATCACGTGCTTACAGCTGCCCTCTTTGACTGGAAACACGAAGAGTTTTCCGACAAAGAACGACTAGACGTGTTTTTGACCCGACCATTACTTGGACGGACTACACTTAAGGAAAGGGAGGGAATGTGACCGAGCCCTGGTATCTGAGCTGCCTACATATCCTTGGTTATACAGGAATCAGGCCACGTGTAGTTCGGGAATGAGAGAGATAGTGAAGTTGTACCGAGGTGGAGAGCCGATCGAGGTGCCGTTCCGTCGAGGTTCCGGTCCGCGGTCCTGTCATTACAACAAAAATGAAAACTGAAAAAGACTAACTAAGCCTGTCAGCTACTAGTTACAAGGATTCCTATCTCTTAAGTCTTCTGAAACTTGGTCTTGAGTCTTGAATGGTGCTTCATACAGACTTTGGATTTGAACCTTGATACTTGCTAGTTGTAGGCGCTAGTTCTTGAGCAGATCACATTTGTTCTCCATATCCGTGCTTCGGATTCATTCATTTTTCTCTTTTTTCTTTTTCTTCTTTTTTTCTTTTTGTTTTTGTGACTAGCTTTTGTTGACCCTCTCAGACTGTTGACTCGCATTCTTGGGGCGAGCTTCTTGTTGCTTCTATCTTGGATTGAGTGCTGGGGATTTTTGTTGTATCCTTCTGCCTTCCAATGGGTTACGGCTTGACTTTGAACGATCCCGCTGTTCTACAGGCGGACCCCTAACTTCTTCAATCTTTGACATATAACAATTTTCTGCTCTACAGGCAGGCCCCTGACAATCAAAACAAACAAAATTTCCTAACCCAGTTTGTACTGGGAAGGTTTGTGAGTCGTTAGCAAAATCGTAGCCCACTGATACTACTGATGCAGTGCTGAGAGTGAACTAAACACTAGATTAGGATGTATTCCCTTGTTATACAGGTGGGCGCCTAACTTCAATTGCTTGGAATGTAAGGACCGAAATGTGTTCCTCTCGTTATACAGGTGGGCGCCTGGCTTTAGGAAAATGACTCTTCTTTTTTTCGAAATGTTTTTTTTTAGCATCTTAGGAGAAAGATTCATCGGACTAAGATTTTGATCCTAGGAGAAGGTTCGTCAGACTAGGTCTCTATCTTAGGAGAAAAATTCATCGGACTAAGATTTTGATCCTAGGAGAAGGTTCGTCAGACTAGGTCTCTATCTTAGGAGAAAAATTCATCGGACTAAGATTTTGATCCTAGGAGAAGGTTCATCAGACTAGGTTTTTCTTTTTGGTATCTCAGGAGAAAGATTCATCAGACTGAGATTTTGATCCTAGGAGAAGGTTCGTCAGACTAGGTCTCTATCTTAGGAGAAAAATTCATCGGACTAAGATTTTGATCCTAGGAGAAGGTTCATCAGACTAGGTCTTTTCTTTTTGGTATCTTAGGAGAAAGATTCATCAGACTAAGATTTTGATCCTAGGAGAAGGTTCTTCTCCTAGGATCAAAATCTTAGTCTGATGAATCTTTCTCCTAAGATACCAAAAAGAAAAACCTAGTCTGATGAACCTTCTCCTAGGATCAAAATCTTAGTCTGACGAATTTTTCTCCTAAGATAGAGACCTAGTCTGACGAACCTTCTCCTAGGATCCAAATCTTAGTCTGATGAATCTTTCTCCTGAGATACCAAAAAGAAAAAACCTAGTCTGATGAACCTTCTCCTAGGATCAAAATCTTAGTCCGATGAATTTTTCTCCTAAGATAGAGACCTAGTCTGATGAACCTTCTCCTAGGATCAAAATCTCAGTCTGATGAATCTTTCTCCTGAGATACCAAAAAACAAAAAATCTTAGTCTGATGAATCTTTCTCCTAAGATACCAAAAAGAAAAGACCTAGTCTGATGAACCTTCTCCTAGGATCAAAATCTTAGTCCGATGAATTTTTCTCCTAAGATAGAGACCTAGTCTGATGAAGGTTCATCAGACTAGGTCTTTTCTTTTTGGTATCTTAGGAGAAAGATTCATCAGACTAAGATTTTTTGTTTTTTGGTATCTCAGGAGAAAGATTCATCAGACTGAGATTTTGATCCTAGGAGAAGGTTCGTCAGACTAGGTCTCTATCTTAGGAGAAAAATTCATCGGACTAAGATTTTGATCCTAGGAGAAGGTTCATCAGACTAGGTCTTTTCTTTTTGGTATCTTAGGAGAAAGATTCATCAGACTAAGATTTTTTGTTTTTTGGTATCTCAGGAGAAAGATTCATCAGACTGAGATTTTGATCCTAGGAGAAGGTTCGTCAGACTAGGTCTCTATCTTAGGAGAAAAATTCGTCAGACTAAGATTTTGATCCTAGGAGAAGGTTCATCAGACTAGGTTTTTTTTTTTTTTTTTTTTTTTTTTTTTTTTTCTTTAACAACCACTTAGGAGGAAATGCATCTCCTACGGGTGAAACTAAAATGAACTTAGGAGGAAATGCGTCTCCTAGGGGGTAAAACTTAAACTTAGGAGGAAATGCGTCTCCTATGGGTAAAACTTAAACTTAGGAGGAAATGCGTCTCCTATGGGTAACACTTAAACTTAGGAGGAAATGCGTCTCCTATGGGTAAAACTCAAACTTAGGAGGAAATGCATCTCCTATGGGTGAAACTAAACAAACCTAGGAGGAAATGCATCTCCTATGGGTAAAACTCAAACTTAGGAGGAAATGCATCTCCTATGGGTGAAACTGAAACAAACCTAGGAGGAAATGCATCTCCTATGGGTAAAACTAAAACTTAGGAGGAAATGCATCTCCTATGGGTAAAGACGTGGAATGTATGCCTCTATTATCTGGGCGGGCTCCCAATTTCAACACTTGAAATAAAAAGACTGAATGTATGCCTCTGTTATCTGGGCGGGCTCCCAATTTCAACACTTAAAATAAAAGACTGAATGTATGCCTCTGTTATCTGGGCGGGCTCCCAATTTCAACACTTAAAATAAAAGACTGAATGTATGCCTCTATTATCTGGGCGGGCTCCCAACTTCGACACTTGAAAATAAAAAGACTGAATTTATGCCTCTGTTATCTGGGCGGGCTCCCAACTTCAACACTTAAAATAAAAGACTGAAACCAACATATCCTATTTGAGGGCGGATGAACCCAACATATCCTATTTGAGGGCGGATGAACCCAACAGATCCTATTTGAGGGCGGACTAACCCAACAGATCCTATTTGAGGGCGGATTAACCCGACAGATCCTATTTGAGGGCGGATTAACCCGACAGATCCTATTTGAGGGCGGATTAACCCAACAGATCCTATTTGAGGGCGGATGAACCCAACAGATCCTATTTGAGGGCGGATGAACCCAACAGATCCTATTTGAGGGCGGATTAACCCAACAGATCCTATTTGAGGGCGGATTAACCCAATTTCAACACTTAAAATAAAAGACTGAATGTATGCCTCTATTATCTGGGCGGGCTCCCAACTTCGACACTTGAAAAATAAAAGACTGAAACCAACATATCCTATTTGAGGGCGGATGAACCCAACATATCCTATTTGAGGGCGGATGAACCCAACAGATCCTATTTGAGGGCGGATTAACCCAACAGATCCTATTTGAGGGCGGATTAACCCGACAGATCCTATTTGAGGGCGGATTAACCCAACAGATCCTATTTGAGGGCGGATTAACCCAACAGATCCTATTTGAGGGCGGATTAACCCAACAGATCCTATTTGAGGGCGGATGAACCCAACAGATCCTATTTGAGGGATTAACCCAACAGATCCTATTTGAGGGCGGATTAACCCAAAATATCCTTAAGACTTGAAAATGTCTTACCTCGAATACTTGCTGGGGATTGGGATGAATTTTCCTTTTCTACCTTCCCCATTTTTATTATTATTTTTTTTTTTATTCCTTTTTTTGTTTTGTTTTTGCATAGCTTCATCCTTCAAAGACTACCTCCCTTGATTTACTTACCTGTTGGGGGGTAAAATGTTATCAGCTGAGGGTACCTGACTTCCAGAAAATTTTCTAAATGGAAGGAAAATTTTCTGCCCCAGTTTGATAATATCCCTTGTGGCATGCGTTTCTGCATCAATGCCATTTCCCTTACCTGTTTCAAATCAAACAAAATTGTTAGTTTAAAACATGGTGGTTGGTTGTGATACTCCTGCTGGGATGGTGTTCCCTTTATCCCTCCTTGCTCTGTGTTCCACAACTTGTTGGGGATGATATTATGTGCTGGGGATAATCCCTTCCTGCTGGGGATATCCATCTTCTTTTGTGGCATAGCTCGGAAACTGGCGTTTTCCCGACCTTTTAGTCTAGTATGATTTTCCCAAATCATGCTCATTGCTCTCTTTGATTTGCCCACGGGCTTTGGCCTTGAGGTTTATAACCTTTGATAAAGGCAATGGTATCCCTCTTGACACTTGTCAGTCCTTCTGTCAATTCCCTTCTGCTGGGGATATCTTTTGACACTGGCCTCACGTTTGTTCCCTGCTGACTATACCACTTGGATGTACTAGTCAGATCTCATTTTGGAAAGCTGATGGCCTATTTTGAAGTCAATTCACACTTGTTCTGACCAAACAGACTCTATTGGGGATTTTTCTATGAAAGGAAAAAGATAAAAGGGAACAGAATAAAGACAAAAGAAAAGATGACTCTTTAACAAAAGAAACTATAAATGAAAATCTATCAAATGGAGATACCAGCTCTAATGGTCATGACATGCACATGTGGCCTATCCTCTACCGTCAATCATCTTTCAAGATCTTCAATTGGCGATTCCCCATCTGATTCTCAATCTTATTCGACTTGTAGTGCCCGAAGGGTTTTCACTAGCAAGTCTCTCTCATTTTTGGCTCTTCTCTCAGCTTTCATCGCCTTATGGTGCCTGTGAAGGTTTTCACCAATAAGACTCTCTCATTTGTATCGCTTTCCAGCTGGGGTTTTGGAGTGTTGCCGGTATGACTCTTTCTGCTGTGGAATAGAGTCCTGTCTGCTGTGGAACAGAACGTTATGCTCACCGGTGAGACTCTCATTTGTCTGACTTGGCATTTTTGAAAACTGATCAGAAGGTCTTTCTTTGGACCGTAATGTGGGTTTTGGATAGGGCTAGAAAGAAAGGGTATTAAAGGCTCAAAAATGCATTAATTTTGGGTTATTAATTACAACCTTCGGAATTAGATTTATTTACATCAAACGCAACTTTTTGCCCCAGATTCTTGCTTGGGGATATTTTAATTGATTTTTTTTCATTTTTCAAAACTATGACCGAGCCGTGAAGCGCCTACGTATCCTCTTTGAGGAATCAGGTCAAACGTAGTTCCCAATTCCTCTTTTTCATATGATTTTTTCTTTGTTATCAATTTTCTTTTCATTTCTTTTTTTTTTCCTTTCTCATTTTTCCTTTCTTTTTGTCGTTTTTGTTTTCTTTCTTTCTCTTTTTTTTCTTCTTTTTCGTTGCTACCGATTCCGAACGAGGGGTATGAAAGAAAATAAATAAGGCTCAAAAGGGGTTAACGAAGGATAAAGTGTTTGGGTAGCAGAACAAAATGCCTTCGTCATTCCAGTCTTCAAAACATGCCAAGTGCAAACAACACAATTTAAACAATAGATTTATAGTCTCTTCCGATGGTGCTGGACTTGACAATTATGTTCAACATATGTTTGTTCATTTGTCACTTCTAAAGCACCGTTGGGCGACACTCTCATTCTCATTATTATGAATGACCCTCATGCCAATTTAGGCGAACCTTTCTTTAACGGTTTTCTTTGTGTTCAACTTGCCCCAGTTCCGCATGACTCGAGCTCTGAATAATCTCAACCGTCCTTATTTCCTTTAAATGGTCTGAATCGCCTTTCCAGGGTTTTATGATTAACTTTTGAGATTAGGCCCAAACTGGGTGCGCATGTCATGTCCCTAGAATCGGCATTGAATAAAAAATGATAACAGGACTAAACAAAAGAAAACTGGAAATAAAAAGGACCGGATTTTGCATTAGATTACCGGTGAAAATGGTTTGAATGACCAGACAAACAAAACAACCAGAATAAAATTCTAACCCAGCCTCGACAAAACTTGAACAAACTTATATGACAAAATGGAAAGATAGGAAGGTTTGACACAAGACAATACTTGGATTACAACCCTAAGAATAATCCGAACAACCGAAATGACAACAAAATAAGCCATCAACAGCTTCTCTCTTGCTAACCAGGAACGGAGCGGCCCCCGATTTTATCAAGAACTGGCATCTTAGCCCCTGAGCTTTGCATCAATACTGCCGAGACCATTACCAGCTTCCATATCTCCGTCAACAAGTTTCCAACAGGATTCGAATGCTTCTGTCATCAGGCCTGATCCTCGCAGAGTGTGCACCATGAGGTGCAAGTAAAGGATTCTGGGTGTCATTGTCTGGCTTACCACAAACCAACCACCTTAACTTTATTTGCAAAACAAACAGGTTAGAATGGACTCAGCCGGTCCTCATTATTGGCAACATCTTTTTTCTTTTTCTTTTTTTTTCGATGTTTTTCTTTCCTTTTTTTTCGATTTTTTTTCTTTTTCATTTTTCTTCAGGTTGTTTTTTTTTCATTTTTTTTCTTTTCCCTTTTTTTTTTCATTCTTTTTTTTTTTCTTTTGTTGTGGTCGAATCTTATGGAGATTGCCTACGTATCATGACCCCGCATGAATCAGACCTTGCGTAGTTCGTGACTCAATAAAAGATAAACAATAATGAACACTTTTTCTTTTCACTTTTCCTATTAAAACAAACTGGGTTTCAAAGGTTTAAAGATGACCTACCAACTTGAAAATCAAACAACCCGCCTATTTTAATCAAAAGATTGGTAGACTTAAAAACAAAATTCCAGCTCCCTTTCTCTGTTCGACAAATGCACAACCAAACGGTTATTTTTGCAAATGTGGCCCCTTCCAAATTTCACATGAATTTTGAGGCCGGGGAGGATTATTTCGACACTTTAAAACTTGTCCATTCTTTTACGAAAATAACCTTTCGACAACTGAAAGATACTCTAAGGCTATTTCGGCAAGAACGGTTTAAGACGCGGCCGAAGCTGGCTCGGCTTATTATGACAAAAGACGGCATTCACATGACCGCTGACTCTTTGATTTTTTTTCTTTCCAGATTACAGTAAAAGACTTGGCGTTGTAAACACGGCCCTTCATCGTCTCGGGGACGAAGCTTTCTTAAGGCTGTGTGGGTCCATATCTCAAAATGACCCAAAGGTGGCTGTTTATGCCAAGTCAGCCTTCCGGCGTCCCTTTCGGGAACATTCGGCTATTTATGACAAAACAGCATCACCTGACTTATTTATAACTCTTTTTTCGTTTTTCGAATTAGAAAACTCAATATTGCAAGTACGGCCTTTCAACGTCCCGGGGATGAAGATTTTTAAGGCTGTGTGGGTCAACTGGACCAAATCTGAAAATGACCCCAAAAGTGGCTGTTTATGCAATGTCAGCCTTCCGGCGTCCCTTTCGGGAACATTCGGCTATGTCTTGATAAAACAGCGTCACCCGACTTCTTTATGACAAAATTAAAATTTGACATGTATTTTTTGTTATTATTATTATTATTTGTTTTTTTTGGCTTTTTAGCAAAAGGTGGTTTGGACATCACCCGACTTATTTATAACAAGATTAAATTTTTGATTTTTAGCTATTTTAGCAAAAGGTGGGGTTGGACCCGATGAGGGTTGCCTACGTATCTCCCATCCGGTGAGAATCAAACCCGCGTAGTTCGGGCAAATAAGCTATTTTTGAGAAGACCCTTTTCCATTTCTACTTTTTTTTTATTATTATTCTTTTTTCACAACAATCAAATAGACTATTATTTTTCATTCATAACAAACAAACAAATTAACGAAAAACATAAAACATTCCTTCTTTTTTTTTTTTTGAAGGTGGGGTTGGACCTGATGAGGGTTGCCTACGTATCTCACATCCGGTGAGAATCAAACCCGCGTAGTTCGGTCAAAAGAACTACTTTAAAAGAAGAAAGGAAGCATTTTTTTATTGATTTTCTTTTTAAAAGAAACACTTCTAAGATATATTTTTGAACTTCATTTGCTTTTTTTTTTTATTCTAAAGAAGAAGAAGAAAATATTTTTTGGAATTTTACCTTTAATAAAAGAAATGCTTCTAAAATGTTTTTTTTTCTGAATTTTCTAAAGAAGAATCAAAATATTTTCGGATTTTTATTTATCTATTTTATCTTTTTTGAATTTTGAACTTTCTTTTGAATTTTTTTTTGGATTATATATATACTTATTTTTGGAACAAATAATAAAACTCTTTCTATTTTTATTTCTGGCATTTTCATAGACAAACAAAATAAAACATTTTTTTTTTAAAAAAAACAAACTCTTTTTCATTTAATGGCAAAACAAACTATTTTCTTTAATATTTTTTAAAAAACAAACAGAACAATGGTGATTTTTTTTTATTTTTCCTTTGCTTTTAATATAACAAACTAACAAGACATTTTTTCATTTTTAAAATTTCGGCAGAGTTTCGACTCTACTCGGACTTCTATGCTGTTATTTTCTCCTCTTTTTCACGATTTATTTTTAATCTGTGGAAAATAATGAAAACATACAAAATCTTTTTGAATTTTCATGCTTTGTTTTATTTGTAAATTTTTTTTTTTTTATTTATTATTTCTTTTAAAAATGTGGCATGGGAGACATAACGATTTCCAAGACTTCTTGGATTCCGCAAATGCTCCCCATGCGCTTTTCCCAACATATGAAGCGTGGGGGACATATGGGAATTCCAAGACTTCT
The DNA here is from genome assembly GCF_000715075.1 of Nicotiana tabacum. NCBI lineage: Eukaryota > Viridiplantae > Streptophyta > Magnoliopsida > Solanales > Solanaceae > Nicotiana > Nicotiana tabacum. The sequence goes on along the minus strand of NC_134086.1, from coordinate 169,880,734 downwards.
TGGATTCCACAAATGTTCCCCATGTGTTTTCCCAAAAAGCAAGCGTGGGGGACATAGGGAATTCCAAGGCTTCTTGGATTCCACAAATGTTCCCCATGCTTTGATTAAAATAACATTATGCTGGAAATGACCCAATGACCTATACGCTCTTGACTAAATACAACATGTAGCACATAGGATGCCGAAAGATTGTCTATTATTTTCAGGTTGCTTGTCCTAGACGGACCCAACCCGTGTGTTGAGTCCCCTAAGTCAAATGCACATGATGCAAATAAACGTTCCTACTAGGGATCCGGCATGTGGCTTTGTTATACTAGGTTCAGAACCTGGGTGTTTGTTCTAGACCTGGCTTACCCGAGCGGACAGCTCGAGCCGAGGGGGGGCAGCGTACCGGGAATACAGAAGCTTCGCCGGCTTAGCAACTTGTCCGAACCTCGTTCTAAATTGGGATTTGACACTATACAGAAAAGAAGTCGTACGAAGTACACCCTTCTTCATGATTTAGAAGACTCAGAAAGGATATGGGTTTCGGCACAGTTTATATACAGTTCAAATAATATCAAAGCGGTAAAAGCAGCATTTAACACATTAGGCTCAAACATGTAAAAATCAGATAATAGATAAAGCCAAATAATAACAATTATTTTAAGCTCGAATTCTTAACCCTGAACCAGTGGTTCTGGGTGTCTTCCCCAGCAGAGTCGCCAGAGCTGTCACACCTCCTTTTTCCGCGCCCGCAGGGGCGCAGGGGGAGTTTTTTCCAATTAAAGGACAATCGAAACGAGATTTATTTATTAATTTCAGAGTCGCCACTTGGGAGATTTAGGGTGTCCCAAGTCACCAATTTTAATCCCGAATCGAGGAAAATAATGACTCTATATTATAGTCTGCGTACCAGAAATCCGGATAAGGAATTCTGTTAACCCGGGAGAAGGTGTTAGGCATTCCCGAGTTCCGTGGTTCTAGCACGGTCGCTTAATTGTTATATTCGGCTTGATTATCTGATTTTATACAAGTATGAACTTATGTGCAAATTTTAACTTTTAACCGCTTTATTATTATTGTTTTTTACAAGAATGTGAACATCGCTTAAAACACGTCTTTGGACTGCGTCACATGAAATGCACCCACAATCCGGAACGCATTTTATTTGATGTTTTGAGATTTGGATTTGGGTCGCATGAAATGCACACCCGAGTTTAAGAAAAATAAATTATTAAACGCGCGCCTAAAGAGACTATCGCGTTATTATTTTGCGGAGGCCGTGAAATTCGCTAAACGACCCTCCTGAATTCTAAGTAATTTTAAACAAGTATTTACTGAGGGCCCCGCAATTTATATTTTTATTCGGCGAGGCTCATCTCATTCTTATTTTTTAAAGAATTTGCAACGTCATGGAAATGCATCTCGGGCCACGCCACAATCAATGCGCCCGTGACTAGAGACATATTTCGACTCCGTTGAGATTTGGATTTGGGTCATATAAATGTGCACCCGAGTTTAGGGAGATAACATTATTAAAGGCGCGCCTAAAGCAACTAGCGCATTATTATTTTAGGTGGGGCCGTGAAATTTTCTAAACGGCCCGTCCCGGAATCTAAGTGTTTAATACATACATTAAGAGGGCCCCGCGGCTTGTGCATTTTTTCTTTTCTTTTTTTTTCTTTTTTTTTTATTGTTTTTTTTTTTTGCGAGGCTCGTCTCATTTTTACTATTTAAGGGCAAACTTAAAACAACTACGATTTCCTACTAGTGAAGCCATCCGAGATTAAACAAAAAAACGATTCTAACAGGTAATAATATCCATGGTAAAAATGAAAAATAGAATAACCTCGTTCATATGCTCATATTTACTTTAAGCATGCAGTAACCAAACATAAAATACCATTTTTAACACAACAACAAAAATTGCATCGTTGACATTCATAAATATAGAATATTTTCATTTATTGCCTTGAATCATAACATGCGAAATGAACAAAATGAAACAAGGGACGAAGAACACCAACCTTCGAACCTCGACAATCCTAGAACGACAAACAGTGCTTCCCACGGAACTCGAACCGGACTTCACTGAACAAGGAACAATGATGAAACCTCGGACAAAACACCTCGACGAGCAATAGCAAACTCACCGGAAAAACAGAAAGCTCGGACCAAAGTCGAATCGAGGCAACCAACAGCTGCTCGACAATGCCGACAGTAGTAAGGTCGACGCCAGGGGGGCTGCTGACGGGCTTAGGGCAGTGACGTTTGGTGGTGGTGTTGAGCTGGTTTTTGGACGTGAGGGGAGTGTCACGACTGGAGGGTCAGTTACGAGAGGGTTCGACGGGTCTGGTTTTTCCGGTGGGAAGCTTAGGAGGAGGAGGGGTCGTGGTCGTTGATGGTGGTTATGGCGTCGGGGCAGGTGGTCGACGAGACTGGTCAGGAAGGTGACACAGCAGTGGTGGTGGTGTTCGGACAGTAGTCGATGGCCGGGGTTGGATGGGTCGTTTGGTGAGTTGAAGAAGAAGACGATGGTGTCTTCCTCTTCAGGTGGTTTGGCTTTTTGGCGACGGGGACGCGACGGGCCTGTTTGGTCACGACAAGGGGTTGACGGAGGGAAGGGATCGTTTGTGGTGGTGTTGAGGAGCTGGGGGGTTCAGACTGTGGAAGGGCTGGAATGGAGGGTTTTTGCGTGGTTTTACAGTAGGGTTTCTTGGTTTTTCGAAGGAGGAAGACGATGGTGGTTTTGGGTAGGGTTAACGATGGTTTAGGGTGGTGTTTGGTGGTGACGGGGAGCTGAACGGAGGTCTGTTTGGTTGTTGACGGAGGGGGTTAGCTATGGCTTCTTCTTCTTCTTCTTGAGGAAGAAGAAACGTGAACAGTACATGTTTTCAAAAAAATTCCCAAGTCCTCCCTTTTCCAGTCCAAGTCTCGTGCATTTGTATGGGTTTGCCCCAAAAAATGAGCCCCACGCGTGGTGGGGTTCGAGACTTATGTCCCCCACGCGTGGTGGGGTTCCCCATGTGTCCTGGACACGATTTATTATGAGCTAGGTCCGAAAATTAGGCCTAAAACCGGGTAGTTTAAACCCGAATATTATTCTTTTGCCCGGACCCGAGAAATAGGAACACGTTGCTTAACTAGTCCTATGTAAGCAAAATAACTACCAAAAATAAGCCTAGTATTTAAACAAAACTATATCTTTTTAAATATTTTTCAAGGTTTAACATAGCTACAAAATATTAATAAAACTATTTTTTTGTAATTTTCGTTTTTCAATATTAAGATAAAATATGAAGTAATATTTTTTGTATTTTCAAAGTTAAAATGACTATAAAACCTTAATAGAACTATATTTTATTTATTTTTCTGTAATTTTCGAAATAATATAAAGTACAAAAATAAAGTGCAATTTTTGTATTTTTTCAAACTTGTGAGAGATACATAAACTAAAATTTATATATATATTTTTTGAATTTTTTTTTCTTTTTGCAACGAAATAAAGTAAAAATAGTTAAAATAGCTAACTGGACCCAATTTCACATATTCACGCTAAAAATGTGAAAATTCTCGGGGAGGGTCAAAAATCACGTGCTTACAGTCATCTCACTGGTGCAAAGTGTTAAGTGTCCCATATTGGTAGATGGATGGGTTGTTTGTCTCCTTATATGGTCTTGGGCCATCCTCATCTCATGAGCTAGTTTTTGGGGTTGAGTTAAGCTCAAGGTCCATCTCTTCACATAGTGTCAGAGTCCGGCCCATTCATGTTATGGTGTGTCCTAATGTTGGGCCTCCATATTAGGTTGTCCACAAAGAATTTTGAACATTGTAGAGGGTGGAGGTGTGCAAGTTGACCATTTCCATGGAGATATATTAGCAGCAAAACATGAGTATTAGCTTGGTTGTCTAATTCCAGAGTGGCTACTCTGTTTTTATGTTGCTTATGCTTCCTTTTTGTAACAAGTTCTTAGATGTTTGCTCTAGTCTGATTTTCTGGGTGACCATGATATATTAGTTTCAGCTGGAGCTACTTTTCTAACTAGTTCTGTATATATATGGCTGCACCAGGTCTTAAAGAAGGAGTTCCCTAAAGGTGTTGATATTGTCTATGAGTCCGTTGGTGGTGAGATGTTTGACATCTGCTTGAATGCATTGGCTGTCTATGGACGACTTGTTGTCATTGGAATGATTTCACAGGTTTAACTTCTCATGGGATATACTGTCTTCTTCTTCTTTTGGTGGTTTTTATCTCGTATTTTTCTATTTCTTACTGGCTGCTGTTGATGATCATCTTAGTAACAAAACCTCTATCCATGTCTCATCGCATCTATCCTGTTAGTTTGACTTTGAAAGCCAACTCAACAAGTTTTGATTTCAGTACCAAGGAGAACATGGGTGGAAACCTCGGAATTATCCTGGAATATGTGAAAAGCTTCTAGCAAAAAGTCAAACAGTGGTATGTCCTGCTATCTCTTGTTTCAGTGATCCAATATCTTTATTACGTAGTACCATATAGTGAATGTGATTGATGCAATTGCCAATTTTCATTCAACTTGTCGAACAACTAACAAATGAGTTTAGAGCTTGCACCACTATCTTTCATACTTGATTGGAAAATACATAATAAACACCGCAAAAATCTGTATATTTGATCTCATCTGATATGGTGGGAAAGGGCAACAGCCTCATCGGAGAAGGAGGCTTGAAAAGTAGTTGTGTAGATTTAGATGGAAGAGGAAGGCCCGTGGAGGAAGCTAAGAGAAAATGGCATGTGAGTTGTGTGTGGGGAAAGACGGGAACTTCAGTTAGTTTTGAAATTACCGTAACTAATGAACTCAAAGAGAGGCTCTTGTATACAGCTGTGGATGTGTGGTGACTGATTGAAATTAGCTCATTGATAGAATGATAACAGTTTGACCTCTCTGTTCGAAATCCTAGTCCTCTCTCTTCAGGGACATTCTTCTTTTTAGGTTCCTTAGGGGGTTCTTGTTGCAGATTCGAATAGGTCGAAACAGAAGATTGCTGGGTTTTGTAATTTTTAATTGATTTGGAATGAGAAGTTTGTAGTAACTTTTGAGTGGGCTACTTATCTCCCCCCCCCCCAAAAAAAAAAAAAGAAGGCCCTGAGGAGTTCAAAGCTCAATGACGAGCGAAAAACTTATGTTATTTCATTTGCATTTTATGATGATGGTGGAAGTAGCTTTCATGTCCTAACGTATTTGGTGTTGTGATGTATCTCCATAGAGAACTTTCTATATTGTTCAATGAGAATAGAGGTGTCCTGATCAGTGACTCTTTGACTACCTACTTGATTAATTTCACCAAAACTGTCAGTAAAAAATTTCCTTAATGTCCTAAGAGATTTGAATATATGTTGTCGGAAACTCTTGTTTTGTGGTTTCTTGCTTGCAATCATCTTGTTTAATTTGCCTATTACTATTTGACAAAGCCATGCTTAGCTCTGTCTAGATGATAGGTTTTTCAAGTGCGTGGTATTTGTATTATTTTGGCTAATTTGGTGGTTTGAGTTTGTTCTCAGGCTGGATTTTTCCTGGTACAATATGCTCACCTATGGCAAGAGCATTTGGATAGATTGGTTAATCTTTTCTCTTCTGGAAAGCTTAAGGTTGGTATATCTGCCGGAACAAATTTCTAACCTATATACTGCCATTGCTTGAAAAGTTGGGGTGGATTTGTTTAAAAACTGAATTTATTCTCTATGGTTTTATATAATGCACTTCTAAGAGTGATTTGGTCAATAAGAGTAACAATTTGCTGTGTATTTGTGTTTTGAAGATTGCCATAGATCCCAAACAGTTTGTTGGCCTACATTCAGTTGCTGATGCTGTTGAGTACCTTCACTCTGGTAAAAGTGCTGGCAAGGTATGAGAGAAGGGTGTTTAGTTATTTTGTGTCTTGTTTTCAATTTGTTTTTAGCATTTCAGTAGTTCTTATGATCAGTTTTTCTGATGTGGATAAACATGTAGGTTGTTGTTTGCATTGCCCCAACATATGCTCAACAACTTGCAAAACTTTAGGTACATAAGGAGACAACTGTATCGGAGTCCAAAGAGAATTCAAGATGCTATAGCACATATGAAATTATAAGGTAGCTCTGTTGTGTAAGGTGTTCTGTACAATGACAAACAGGATTTGTGATATTCGTTGTGTAAAAGCAGCAACCGAACTTGTTTGTTACTTTAAGGTTACAGCATATTGTTTTTGCTACTTTTAAGGTTACAACATATTATTTCTGCCTGTTAAATTTGAAAATGGATGAAAATTTAACAACTTGCCAGCTTTAAATTTTCAATCCTCCTTTTATGTTTAACTGTCATTTCATCAGTTAACATGCTACTCTGTCATGGGAATTTCTGACAGAACCAAAGACACCCCGTAAACTAATGAAAGACCAGTGCTAGATAAACACCAGACTACACGTGTGAGACTACACTGGGTTTGTTGTTGCAATGCTAGACAAACATGACTAATATCCCGTAAACTAGGATGAAAAAACTGCTGCACCATACCAATCACAAGGTTGAGTTTTGGCACTGAAGGTCTTTGCCGTAATTAGAACTATATTAAATAATTACAATGATGCTAGTTCCAGACTTCCAGGTTCTTAAATAGGCATCTACAAAGACAGAAGGATGGTCCCAAAAGCTACGATCAGGTGGAATGCATTTTGTTCCCTGCCAATCACACGAAAAGAGAACATTAGTACCAAATATTGTAACAATCAAGGAATTAGCTTAGTCGTTTTCGTTTCATATCTCTCTTTTTTTCATCTTGAACTAGATTTTAGCTATTTTAGGTGTGAACAACAGTCGCCTTTATCTTCTTTGATTTTAATTCTTAGCCTAAATCTAATGACTCGCAGCCAGAAATCAAATGTGTCCTCAAAAATCATCTCTATATTGTCTCTCTCTTCAGCGCTTTAAAATGAGTTGCAGGACTTATCTTAACTCCTAAAGCAGAAAAACAGGAGTTATCCTGAATGACTTGAGCTTGTTCGGCTCTGCTTTAACAAATGGTACTTTTCTTATATGGTTTATCACGCAGTCTTAGATCAATTAACACCAATTTGCTAAAGCTGGCTTGTTGTGTTGCCTTTCACCAGTTAGGTCTTTGACATCTTGTATTAATCTTTTTACGTCTTTGGACATTCATATGATGGCCAATTAAAATTGTGGAGCCTAAAAGATTGCTTGATATGTGCATGTAAACCATGTTCAACTACTGTCAAAGCAGTAAAATACACAGTTCTTGCAGCAAAAGGCTGTGGAAATGGAGCTGCTTACTTGATTTCATTTCACGTTCCACCAATCTCAGTAAATATTTTGCGTGTCTTCTGTCTCCTAATCTTCTGCTTGATTAACCCTTATGATGTAAACCTGAAATTCCAAGTAGATAAACCATGTAGGAGTAAAAATCTGGGGGAGCGTCCAACTCACAGAAATATATTTCAATGTATTCATAAATTCATCTAAATAGAGAATGAGGATGGAATGATATAGTATTCTCAGTTCAGTTTAATTTACCTTAAATTTTGTTGGCTCAATCAACTGAAAAACCAGTGCATCACCATCAACTAATTCATGATCAATGGCGAAACCCCTCCATCCACCACTCAGCCCCCTCTTTAATGCGAGGTATTTTGTCACAAACTCATCTTCATTTTCGTCGATCAGGGTGACAAATTCATCACGTTTAGGGAGATGTGTGTTGCAAAAATGAACAGGCAGACCCTAAAAAGAACCACACTAAAAATCAATAAACTACGACCAAAACTGTTGCTTTAAGTTTTAGGAAACAACTCTAAGTGAGGAACTTTATAACTTTTCAAGGAATACCAATACACAAGTTTATCATCTTTCTTTCACTTACCAGCCAAAAGCCACCAGTAACATGTGATTGGAGCATAGGTTTCACAAAACTAGGGAAATCAGCATCTATCTCCGATTGTAACTGCTCTGCTCTTTCTATAGCATACTGCCTATCTTCATCATCAGCATACACCCGGTTTAACAAATCTCTTCTCTTGTAGCTATAAACCAGAAAGTGAAAGTGTAAGGCATAGATTATCTGAAAATGCATCACTCAGTGATCAAGCAAAAAAGGGAAATATTTGTTTATGAGTCAAACCTCCTTGGCTTTCCCAAAGGTTCAATAGGGACCTGTCAGAATCAAGAAATACATACATCAATGACCTTGATCATATGATAATCCTATCAATTAGAAGGAAAGTAAAAATAAAACATACTGAATGGCGAGAGGCACAGTATTATTGAATATTATAAAAAAAGGCAGCCCGATGCACGAAACCTCCTACATTCACACAAGGTCCAGGGAAGGGTCGCACCCCAAGGCAGTCTACCCTGAATCAGTGGCTGATTCCACCGCTCGAACCCGTGACTTATAGGTCACATGAAGATAACTTTACCGTTGCTCCAAGGCTCCCGTTCAATTATTATTGAATATTATATAGCGGGAATGTTACTGTAGAAGAAAACCGGATCAATCAAAAATTCATACACATCCAATATGCATCAGATGTTGAAAAGATATACAAACGTCTTAAATATTTTCACAATTAGGTCATCTGAAAGGTGACGGTAGGTAAATCTTTTTCTTATTGATTAGTCATCTAGAATAAAAGATAACTAGTATGCTATAATAGGTTAAAACGCACTAATGGTGCAAAAAATCATTATACTGTCAGTTTATAACATAAATCCTAAACTTAATACTAGTATCTTTAGAGCGTTTGCGATATGGCTATGGCTGGCAATTCAGCACAATTTTCTCGGTATGCTAAGATGATTTCTACCATAAAAAAACGAAGAAGAAGAAAAAGAGACAAAAATCCCATAACATTCAAGTTCAAAAACTCCAAGCAGAGGAGTTGGTAAGTGAAAATCAAACAAATGAAAGTCCAAAGGAACATATATAGTACTCCCGGTAAGATACAGAGAGGAAATAGCTTACATCTTTGTAGTTGGGAGGAGGCTTATCCGCAACGCGATTGGACCTTCTCACAGCTGAGCGATCTATCTCCTGCTTAACCCTCGGCTTCACCTTCTTCATCTAACAGATCACCGGGAAATCAATCAATCAATCAACTATTCCTCAATTTTAATCTAGGTTATATAAATTATCCATATTCAATTTACTCTATTCGAGACACATTTTAAAATAAAACAGGCAGAGAGAAAGAGAGTCGTACGGGCGATGGCTTAGGGCTGGTAGCAGTACGAACAGCTTGAACGAGCTTGTTGAGATTGAGCTCTTCCATTCTCTTCTTGTTCTCTTCCAATCTTTTCAAACGACTTTCTTCGTACGCTAACATCTTCTTCTTTGATTCCACCATTTTTCTTAAGGAAACAGCAAAAAGGCGACGATGAAGAAAACCCTAAAGGAGAGATAAACAGAAGAGAGAGAAAGCTCGGAGAGGGGCGGAGAAGAAGATGATCGTACAAACAAGCTACAGAAGACTGTTTATATCCTCGATATATGGAGAATGTTCTGTTCTGTTTTGGCTCCACTTCGGATTTTTTGAATTTCAAACGCCACATTAGCCTATCCTCCTTGCTAGGATGTCAATTGTTCGGTTTCATGCTAATTTTTCGGTTATTCTATTATGTATAATTAAAATTAGACTTTTCGAAACTGTCCCAATTATGTCGGTTTCTCTTCGGTATCGGTACAATTTGGTTAATTTTTTGTATTTTTTTAGTATCATGTAAAAATTATCAGTAGAAGTAGAATGCAATAACATACGTTCTTTTATAGAACTTAGCAAAACTCTCTAGATACTTTTACTGTTTAAAAGGTGATGAATTAAAAAAAAAAAGGAAAAAAAAGATGGCTAGAGTATAGATCCATTAACTATTCTGCAACAACATAAAAGAAATCAAACAAATGCAAAGAAAATATAAATCACACGAGTTGAAAGATATACCAAGTTGGGACTCAAGAACAAAGTTTATAGAAGATTAAATATTCAAAAAGATAAAGCTAAATTATATGAAAGGAAACATATTCAATACATTGCAGTTTGCTACTCATAATCATTAGAATATTTTGTATTTTGCTAATAAAGATACTTGAAATAACTTAATTTAAGTAGAAGTAGCATAATAGGTTTTAGGAATTAGTATTTTGAATTTAATTACTTATTGGCTTGTAATAGTTTTCATAATTCCAAGGCCCAAAGAAAATTTAATGCATTATTATTTTTAAACTTACTAAATAAATATATTTTCCACATGTAAAATTTATTCGGTTCAGTATTTTTTTGATTTATTTTTATAAAATAAAAAACCTGCCCTAATTATAGGTACGGTTATAGATTTATATAAAAATCTACGGTTTCTTAAAAAGAAACCTAAAAATCGGTTCGGTGCGCTACGGTTCGATCGGTTTAATCGGTTTTCGAATATCCATCGATACCCCTACTCATACCCACTCACCTCCCACACAACACACAACACACAGTAGGAAGTGTGTACTTATTAAACTCTACAATTTTTAGTTTTAAACATAAAATAAAAAAAAAAATCACAATTGATAAAGTTTAAGGGGTCGTTTGGTAGGATAGATAAGCAAAAATATTCTTGGGATAAAAATTTTAGTACTATTTTATCCCTTGTTTGGTTCCAAAAGTACTTTTCTGAAAAGTACTTTTGAGAAAATTACACTTAGAAACAGTTTTCAAAAGCTTGGCCAAATACTAATTACTGCTTAAAAGTGTTTTTCAAATTAATTAGCCAAATACAAACTGCTTCTCACCAAACATATTTCTCAAAATAAGCTGATTTTAGAAGCTTGACCAAATAGGCTAATAATAATGAAGCTCCAACCTTCCCCATTTTTGCCCCCAAAATGGGGGATGAATAGTGTTCCCCCAAATAAGGGGGTACACTATTCATTTCCCCCATTACTATTCATGCATATTTTATTATTATTTTATTATTTAACTCTTTTAATTTATCTCTTTATATATACCTAATTATGTTTATGTAATATTTTTATAATATTAATTTTACATCTTAACTTTGGTGTATAATTTTGATAAATTAATTTTCGTGCATTTATTATTTTTATGTAAAATTGTAAGTTAATTTTATTATAAGTTATAATTGTACAAAAAATATATAATTATCTCAAAAAATGAATGGTGCAAATATAAAATATTAGATGTTGCTAAAATTGAAAGGTGCATATAAAATATTAGATGTTGCAATGATTTTACTTTTATTTGAATTATTAGTTAATCTATAATAATTGCTTACAAGTTATATTATTTAAAATTTTATGAAATTGTTTTAATAGAAATTAAAAATTAATAAAAATAAAAGATGGAATTTGTTTAATGAAAATTAAAAAATGAATTGAAATGAAAGATAATAATATAATATAGAAGAGAGAGAAGAATATAAAAAAGCTTGGGAAAAAAATGGGGGAATGGTTGAGTAAGCTGAAGTTACTAGCCTGTTTGGCCAAGCTTTTGGAAAGAAAAAAGTGTTTTTGAGAAGAAGTAGAAAAAAGTAGCTTCTCTCCAAAAACACTTTTTTGAGAAGCACTTTTGAGAAAAATACACTTAGAAGCAGTATTCAAACCTACCCATTAAGTAAAAAAACAACAACAACAACAACAACAACAACAACAACAACAACAACGACCCAGTATAATCCCACAAGTGGGGTCTGAGGAGGGTAATATGTACGCAGACCTTACCCCTACCCCGAAGGGTAGAGAGGCTGTTTCCAGGAGACCCTCGGCTCAAAAAAGCAACAGGAGCCGATATATTAGTACCATAAAAAGGCATAATAAAATACCAGCCATATAAGAGATATGAAATACAGAATACAAAATACGAAATAGATGGTTGGTATAGTACAACTAGCAGGTAAAGCCCTGCATCAATAGAAGACCAATGACATTCTTAGTCTAACTCCTAACTGGCAAGTCTCACTCTATTGTGCTGTAGAAATATTCACAAGTTTCCCCTAACCTACAACCTTAATGCTCGACCTCCATAATTCCCTGTCAAGGGCCATGTCCTCAGTAATCGTAAGTCGCGTCATGTCATGTCTGATCATCTCTCCCCAATACTTCTTAGGTCGCCCTCTACCTCTCCGCGTGCCCACTACAGCCAGTCGCTCACACCTCCTCACCGGTGCATCAGTGCTCCTCCTCTGAATGTGCCCGAACCATCTGAGTCTTACTTCCCGCATCTTGTCCTCCATGGGGGCCACGCCCACCTTCTCTCGAATATCTTCATTCCTAATCTTATCCATCATTGTATGCCCGCACATCCACCTCAACATCCTCATCTCTGCTACTTTCATCTTCTGGATGTGTGAGTTCTTTACCGGCCAACATTCAGTTCCATATAACATGACAGGCCGAACCACTGCTCTATAAAACTTACCTTTTAGTAACGGTGGCACTTTCTTGTCACACAAGACTCCCGACGCTAACCTCCACTTCATCCACCCCACCCCTATACGGTATGTGACATCCTCGTCAATCTCCCCGGTGCCCTGAATAACTGATCCAAGGTACTTGAAACTACCACTCTTGGGAATGACTTGAGAGTCAAGCCTCACTTCAACTCCCGCTTCCGTCGGCTCAACTCCAAATTTGCACTCGAGGTATTCCGTCTTCGTCCTGCTCAACTTGAAACCTTTAGACTCAAGAGCATGTCTCCAAATCTCTAGCCTCTCGTTGACGCCGCCTCGTGTCTCGTCAATTAGAATAATGTCATCAGCAAATAGCATGCATCATGGCACCTCCCCTTGAATATGATGAGTCAGTGCATCCATCACCAGGACAAATAGGAATGGGCTGAGCGCAGACCCTTGGTGCAACCCCGTAACAACTGGAAAGTGTTCAGAGTCGCCTCCTACTGTCCTAACCCGAGTCTTAGCTCCAGCATACATGTCTTTAATCACCCTAATATAGTCAACCGGGACCCCTTTATCCTCTAAGCAGCTCCATAAGACCTCCCTAGGAACCCTATCGTATGCTTTCTCCAGATCAATAAACACCATGTGGAGATCCTTCTTCCTATCCCTGTACTGCTCCACCATCCTTCTAATTAATTAGTCAAACACAAATTACTTCTCACCAAAAGTACTTTTGCGTAAAGCACTTTTAAAAAAAACACTTCTCAAAATAGTAATCTCTCTACAAATAGCTGGAAAATACTTAGTCTCTAGATTTGCCTATTTGTACTTTTTGGTTGAAACGCTTTTTACGTAGAGGAGGTAATGTAATAAGACACAGCGTTTCATAAAGAAGATCATCTCAGCCAGTAGTAATTTTTTCCGTAAGCACTACAAATTCAACTAATCTAATCTTCGTCAACTATACCTCAATATATTATAAATATAAAGTATGTCGGGATCGACTATATATCTATATGAATCTCATTTGACCATGCCGCACAACATAAAAAAATAAAAAATAAAACATTGCCGCTAGTACCATATTATCTAAATTTCAAATGAATAAGAAACTCATTGGTCAGTGTTTTGCAGATATTCAAATACATCTGTGTGCGTCTATGTACAAAAATGAAAAGTATAATCATGCTATCATCCCAAAATTACATCTTATAATCCTATTGGACAAGGTATTTTCTTTAGTGAACGAACTCAGTGAAGTGTTAGAAACACAAAAACATTATACATCCAAGAGATATATTCACTTGGAAGAGTCAACTTCTGCATCATTCATGCCATCTGCCATATATACTCATCAGATGCTTCAGTTCAAAATCTTTCTTCTGGATATTACTCTAAGTTGTGTGTGTTGCATTTCTCTGGAGCTTCTCATGATAGAACTTGTTAGTTCAAATAAATGGTCAAAAGTCCTCTGCAATCTACCTACAACTTATGCTGTTTTGAGGATTATCATGTAAAAATGATGTTTCAGAGCAGGATATTTCATTAGATTGCAAGCGGTTGATAACATCCGAACCTGCAATGAACCCTGCATATCATAAAGGTTTCAGAACACATTTATATGCAACAGAAATAAGAGTATCTCATACCTTCTGGAACCTCGGAATCCAGAACTTCACTGTTAGTTTCAGATCGGTGCCCTGAAGGTGAAACATTCAAATCAACGGCACTATGGCTGTCATTCTGAATATACTCTTTTGGTTTAGAAAAATCGACGTAAAAAGGCTCTACCAAACGCTTTGCTTTTTTTCGCTTCCTATTATCGTTCTGCGCAAGATCTTCTCATTCGAAGCAAAAAGAGGAAAAGAAGGGAGATCAACAACCAAGTGTGGAAATCCGTTGCTTTAAAGCAACACAAGTGCACAAGAAGAAAGGACAAGATTACCAAGATCTGTTGATTTCTTCAAAGCGTCAAAATTCATGAGGCAAAGAGCTGCATCTACTACATCTCGACCATTTACTCGGATTATATAGACCTAGAAACATCATTGTTAATAATCAGAAAATACATAATAAAACCATGTGTTAAGGTTATAATGGTTGTGTACAAGTGCAGGAATTGTACGAGTTCAAAAAAGCCCCATTTGATCATACTCTCCCAGCTTCCAAGCAAATTATAGTTCCTATTACTTTCCTCTCTCAGTTTACCTCCTACAATTTTCATTGTCCGCAATCAAGTTCTTTCAATAACTGCCGAAGCAATTGACTTCCAATTTAATTTGCGAGATATTCAACCAGTACCCAGTTATATTAGTAAGATTAACATATGCTACAACCTTAATTTTACAAGAAGCAGAATTCAGACACAGTTTACCCTAACCTGTTAGCCTTAGCTGCGAGCCCAAACGAAATAGTCATAAATGGATTTCGCATGTTAAATCTAGCTATATATATCAGATGAACAAGACTGGTAGTGACCATTCACTAGAATGATACTCTGAATGATATCGAGAACAGAGAGTTGATGCCACTGTGAGAAATTTACCAGGCTCAACTAATTTATCCTTATCAAAATAAATGTTTCCTTGGGAAGTATGAATCGCAATCCAAAAGAACAAAAAAAGAATGAAATGCCTTTGCACTAATTGGTTCACAGACCCAAACCAATTTAAACCCTTTAGTAAAATGGAGGAACTCCAGATTGGCAGTTTCTATGTGTAACCAAGTATACTCATTGAATTGCTACCCAGCTACCCATACTGCCTTTATTCCTCTGTAGTCTTTATCTAATTTCATGGTAAGACAACATTGGCAATGTCCAACTGTCAGCATTTTAAAAGTCAGATTGAATTCTCACAGTCCGACAACCGTGAAACAAACCATCCTAGCCTCATATAACAGCAAACGTCAAGGTCCGTCCAATTCCTTTGGTTGAAAATACCCCTCCTTCCCAATATGTCAAACAATTATAAAGTTTTATATTTTGTTATTCAAACTTAATATGACATCCTATCAACTACCTACTCTACTTCTCCAAATATTTGAACAATTAATTTAAATGCCTCTTTACCAAACTCAATATAATACTCTATACAAACATTAAAATGGTAATTACAAACATATTCTTTGTTAGGATGAAATAAATATCTTTGTTCGTCCAATAATACGAAATATTTAGGCTTAACTAAGTATGCATAAAGAGTTTGATACCTGTAATTTGCAAGGCTCAATCAAGCGAAAAATCAGAAGATCTCCTTTAAGTAATCTGTGAGACATGGAAAATCCTCTCCAACCAGCACTTAGACCATTCCTTTCTAGAAGATAACTTGTCTTGTACTCATTACCCCATTCATCAACCAAAATGACGGTGGTATCATGACTTGGTAAATACATGTTGCAGAATGACTTTGGAAGATGCTACCGTAGCAAAAAGGAAGAAAAAAATCGAATTAGAAGAAAATAGTTTGTTTAAATTCCATCTCTATGAAGCTCCAAGACAAAGATATCTAGTCTACTTTTTTGCTCCAAAAAGGTTATGTGGTTTCAGGCTTACCAGCCAAAATCCATGAGCAACATTTGAAGGGAGCATACACTTAGCAAAGCTGGGAAATTCATCTGCTAGGCTTGACAAAACCCTTTCTGCTCGCTCCATAACAGAAAATTTAGCTTCAACATCATCATATAGGTCATTTATCCTTGTCCTCTTATTTGTCCCCTTAAGTTTACTGCTACAAATTCAAAACATTCAGAAATTTGTTTGAGTTACTATCAGGAAAGAGAGAGAAGTGGAGATTTGGGGGAAGGAAAGAATAATATCTAATCAAATAAAATGCCAACCTCTCAGCCTTTCTGGGATGATTAGATTTCACCTGTACAGCATTAAAAAGTTTCTCTGTTATAGTTTCATAGGTAATCAATAACAGAAGAGCATCATACAAGAGTGTACAGAAATTTCAAGTGTGCCATAAATATAAATTATAACTGGCTAACTAGTAGTTCAAAATAAAAATTGAAAAAAGAATCAACATCGAGTACCACATATTTTCAGCAAGTAAGAAACAAATGCCGGCTTCAAAAGAGATGCTATGTCTCCAACTGAAGAAGTGAAAGAGACCTATTGAGGAGAAGTAAAAATGTACTTATTTTCTGCAAGGCATTCCAGTGGAATACAGCAGAGCTACTTCACTGACAATTACACATCAATTGAATCAAGTAACATTGTTTGTGCTTAGACATTGGTGAAACACGTCCTATACAACCAAACCAAGCGAACAACAGGAGCATATTGTCTTGGACACCATAATCCAAAAAACAAAATACGACAACAAAAAGAACAAAACAAAAACAATGGGAGCAAATCAAGTGCTTTTAAGATCTTCTCATATAGGCCTACACAATCTCTTTGTAGAGTATTCCTTAGGCGGCAAACGGTGAATTACCACTAGCTTCTCCATGCAGTTGCATTTCCAAGCTTTAAGTCTACAAATTTCCAATAAGGATGGCATTGCCTTTTCTCTAAGCCTACAAATTTTACACTAGATTGTTCACATCATTTCATTAAACGTTATATGCTATATGGTATACACCAAAACACTCTATATACAAGCCAATAGCCTCAAACCTTGCATCTTAATAGAGGTCCATATCACTAAATAGATAATAGGTAATTGGATGTGCTTGTAAGAGCTTAATGCATAATCAGGTAGAGAAAGCGCACATAGACTACATCAACTAATTCACTAAGTATCATAGAGGTTCTAAGTTCTCGTACAAAGCTAGGGTTTTAACTCTTGCGTGTATCTTCACCTAACATTTATTCCAACTATAAAGAACGTCAAGAAATGAAAGGAGCAAGGATGAATGAGGAAAACTAAGGCCCAATATCGAGTAACCATCGGATCGATTTAACTCTAGGAACAAGGGCATGAGCATCTTCCAGACTACAGATTCAAAAACCGTTTCACACTCAGATTCAAACTAAGGCTCAGTATCGGCCCCTTTTCATTCTTCTCCTTCAGTACAAGCAAACTTAAGGAGGGAAACAACTCGTAGAAGCAGCTGCAGACGAAGGACAATCGTGCCAGTGCTACACGTCTAGAGCGTGCAATCGCCTAAGTACACATCATCCCCTCCCCATCCAGACCCTTTTCCGGAACCAGAACTATGTTCAGTTGGTTGCTCGGGATCTATCTCATCCATTAACCAAAATAAAAAATAAAAATAACTAAAACTGAAAATATCCTACGACTACTAGAAGGAAATAATATCTATGATCTAAATCCATAGGCAATTAATGGATTTCAAGCAGAAAACTCATGAGCAATTAGGGGCAAATCTAATCATAATATCACGCATAAAAATATCTACAAAACAAATCAAGCATCAGGTTCACTAGATCCTCAAACAAAACAACAGAACACAAAAGACTAGTGAATATTCTCACTTGCTTCGCCTTAGATTTAACACTTCTAGGTTTTTTAGGAACCATATTTTTCCTATCCAACTGCACCCTCTTAATCTGCAACCAAAACAAACACAAAAAAAATTTACTTACAAAAAATCATTAGACAAAAGTCTTCCAAATTAAAAAATAAAAATAAAACCCTGACTGCGCAAAATAATGGCATAAAGTTGAAATGAAACCTTGGGTGAAGGATGAGTTTGAGTTGATGTGGAAGCAGAAGAATATGAAGTGAGTTTTAGTTTACGAGGTCCTACTTTTTGTTGACCTTCTTTACATATTTTGGTCACAGGTTTTACAGAAATCAAATTCCTATCTTCCATTGACGTCGATTTAGGTTCTTTGCACAGAGGCTAGAACCTGAAATACGTAAAAGATGTATATTAAGAGTATATTTTTTCTTTTTAAATTTTTGTGTGAAAAAGAGAAGACAAAAGAAATAAAGTAAAAAATACAGCCAACCAAGACAAGGACAGCGAAATGCGGGCCAGTCAAGAGGAACTGCTACCTGTATTGTAAGAACAGTTTAAAAAAGCAGTCCGTTTAAAATGTGTACATCTTAAAAGGTTCCGGAAATAACCGCACCCTAATTTATCCGGATACAAATAGAAGTGAATAATTCCATAATCCGAACCTATAATTTATATGTTATATGGAGACAATTATACCGTTGCTCCAAAGTTCCCTTAGTTAGAAGAATTGTTGCCCAGTAAAATTTCGACTATGATTTAAAATTATCATCTGGTATTTTAGGCCATTAATACAATATAATATCATTAGCAAATTCCTTAAATTTTAATGAACTTTTGAGTTTCATGTGCTTACGTGTGAATCCACATACCACAGTTATGTTTGAACATGAAAACACATGTTAAATTTCATAAATGAAAATTGAAAGCTCAATCATTTTTACAAATTTCAAAATCTGTGTAATGATCCACTAGCAAAAATTTGAAATAATCCCTAAATATTATTTCAAGTATTTGAAATTTAATCTATAGACAAACGAGTGAGTTGTGTGAAACTCAAAAGTCCCAATCAAACGTTAACACAAAACAAAATATCAACTCATTCATCTCCAAACGCCTATATTTAATTGTTTACCTTTAACTTTTTTACCATATTACCTTGACCTACTTACTCTGCAATTTTTCCAATTAAAAAAAGGGCGAAGCATCTAACATTCAGTCAAACATAGCCAAACACAAAATTAGCAATATGGTAACTTAGTTAATATGAAGGATTAAGTAATACAAAATAAAAAAAGTAACACAAATTGTACAGCTTTGAGTCCACAGCTTTCGTCAAACAAGGTGGCCCTCGAGCCGAAAAGTTAATTTCCCACTTGTCCAGTTGAGATATTTATCACTACTTCACCTCCAAAAAAATTCCCATTTATCCCTTCAACCCCTCACCTTTAGAATTTTACACCCACATAAAGGCCACTTTTTTTTTTCTCACATAAAACATATATATGAGTAATTATCTTCTAATATTATTTCTTATTATACTTTTTCTAAAATTAAAATTTGACATATAATCTACAACTAACCTACCAACAATATATACACCTCGTTTTCTCTTAAAATGCAGCATTTTATAGTTTTACACTCCAAATGGTTCAAATAATAAGTTAGTTAATATCATACTCACAATAATCACAAATACTGCTAATTAAAAGATTAGACAGAAACTGTAACTTAAAATTTTTATTACTCAGAGTTACAAGACATCAGCAATGCTTCAAAAATATTTTTATTTAATCTTACGGGTAGTAACATTCTCTAGCAGAGGGTCTATCAGAAACAAACTCTCTGTCCTTCTAGGAGTAGAAGTAAGGCTGCGTACATCTTACCCTTCCCATACCCCACTCGTCAAAAACTACTGGATTTTTTTTTTTGTTGTTACAGATAGTATCAAAGTTATTATAGTGCATTTTTAACTTTTTTTGGTATTGTGGTATTTATCTTATACTCCTATTTAACATGCTGGACAGGTCACTCGCTTAGAGCCCGTTTGGTCAGACTGCCAAAAATTACTTATTTTTGTATGAGTAAAATTTTCATACCATATATTTGATCTGGTCAACGACGATAAGGCCATTGAAGGCGGTGACGTATCAACACTGTGATGTGTCAACCCGAACCCGAAAGGTCGGGGTCATGAGAAGAAGACAAATTGTTGTCGAGGTCGAGGTGGCTTAACGGAAAACAAGGACGAGGACGAGTGTTCGTCTTCGACATACAATAACAACTAGTTTTAGGATTTAGTTCCCTAGAAAGTACTCTAGTAAATATTTCGTCCTGTCGTACTATCTAGGGTTTTGTGGCCCGTGTATTCATATAAAGGAAGATATGTAATTCTAGAGGGATATCGAACATTTTTGTAAAGAACATCATTGACATTTTCTGTGAAGATTCTCTATTTATTGAAAACATACAAAGCCCAACTTTACACATCTTTTCTTTTATCCTTCTCTCCCGATCCAAAAAGAATCAGAATATTAAACTGCTTATCATCATCCATCATTGTCAGAAAGCTTAGTGGAAAATCTCACCTTCGTCGGGTGAACTTTGTCCCATTTATTACTCAAATGTCATTTATTACCATTTATTGCTATTTTTAACATTTTCAAGCCATTGTTGTTCTAATTTACTCCTATCTAATAGCACACATTAAATATTTACCATAAAAATACTAGATCTGCTATTGAATATTAATAGGAAAAATGCATAAATACCCCTCTGACCTATACCCGGATTCTCAACTACACACTCTATCTTTGCGGAATTTTTATTACCCCCTTAAACTACTTTAAAGTAGAATTACTTGCACCCTTAAAGCTAACGTGACAGAGTGTGTATATTTCACTCTCCTTAGGAAAGTGAGAAGCAAGAAGAAATGATTTTCAGAATTTTCTTTTTGCCTTTTTACTATTTTTTCTTACCTTTTATCTCTTTTCCTTTTCCTTTTCCATTTCCTTTTACTTTGTCTTTTTCTTTTACTTCTTTTTTCGTTTCTTCTCTAATTTCGATGGATATTCATTCACCGGCGACTTTGTCTAACCGTTTTTCTTCCATTTATTCTATTTTTCTTTTTCCTCTTTCTATCCTTTTCACATACAAATTAAACTCCCAAAAAGATCTATTCCTAAGCAAAGCAAAATACAATATTAAAAATTAGATTATATATCTAGAAATAAAACTACAAACTGAAAATTAGATTATATAATATTGATATACTACAAAAGAGAAAAAGAAAATCATATCATGTGATGAGAGTGTTTGTATCGGTATTTAGCCTTGTAGATTATTTCAAAGAGGAATGGGGGAGGAAGAAAAGAAAAAATGATAGAATAAAATAAGATATTTATTTATAATAGAGAGACTATTCCAAAAAGAATAGGAGAAGGAAAATAAAAATACACTGAAATAGAAAAAGAGAAGAAAAAGATGGTAGAAACAAAAAAGGAAAACGATAAGGTTAAATTAATGAGGGATAATTTAGAAAATATAAATTTACGGTAAGGATATTATTGTCATGAAAAAAATAATTTTCTGCTTCTGCTGCTGTTGTTCAAATAAAAGTGGTTTTTCTGACAAAAAAAAAGCACTTTTGTCCTCCTAGAAGTTTGGCCAAACAAGCTCGTAAATTACTTTCTGCTGCTTTTGACTTTCGACTTAATCTGTATTTTTGCATTCTAGTTTTCTGTAAATACTTGGTAATTTACTATACAACACATTAAACGTTTTCCTCTATATAGCACCAAAATCGACTAGTAAAAGCAGGGGCGGCTCAAGAAGATTGGTAGGCTAAAACTAAAATTTAATTTGGGGCCTTTTGGAGAAAAAAAATTATTTATATTTTTATTTGAAGTCTATTATTCTAGTTTTTTAGATGACAATTTGTTAATAATTTTTTTTAATAAATAATGTAATCTCTCCTAAGAAATTGTTAATCGTAGGTAATAGAACCTAATTCAAGAAGTTGATAACTTGGTACCGAAATAATTTTTTGATGTTCCAATATACTTGTAGAAACGCTTGAAACCTGAGAAAACAAAAAAAATGTGCAATATAATTGTATTCAATTATATGTTTCTAGTTCTTGTTTTATAGTAAAAAATAAAACTTTTTTCTTTTTTGTAACGACCCGACTTGTCGTTTTGAGCAATTGCTCCCGATTCGGCAATTTGAGGCCAAGAGCAGCTTCACCTTATGTATATCGACCTGTGTGCAGCGTTGGATTCAGTTTCCGGATGAATTGAAGTCGAATTGGAAAGAAGGAATATAGTTCTAGAAGCTTAAGCGGAGAGAACTTGACCAGAATTTAACTTTTGAGTAAACGGCTCCGGAATAAGTTTTGGATGATGTCAGTAGCTTCGTATGGTGATTTTGGACTTGGGTGTGTGTTCGGATTTGGATCTGGAGGCCCGTAGGGTAATTTGAGGCATTTCGGTGAAAATTGGAAAACTTGAAGTTTGGAAAATGGAGAGGTTTGACCCATAGTTGACTTTTGTGTTATCGAGGTCAGAATGCGATTACGAAAGTTGGAACAACTCCGTTATGTCATTTGGGACTTACCTGCAAAATTTGGTGTCATTTGGAGTTGATTTGATGTGTTTCAGATGCTTGGTTGCAATTCTAGAGATTCTTGAAGTTCATAGTGATTTTCATACGTTTGGGCATCTGATTCGTGGGTTTAGCGTTGTTTGACGTGATTTGAGAGTGGGGCTAAGTTCGTATGATGTTATGGGATGTGTTGGTAAATGGTTGAGGTTCTAGGGGCCTCAGATGAGTTTCGAGTGAGTTTTGAGCGAGTCCGGACATTTCAGAACTTAGAAAATGGTTTTGATGCTTAAATCTTTACTTGGGGGGCAGAAGTCTTACCGCTGAGGCGGTGGGATTACTGATCACAGCAGACTCAACCTAAGGATGAGTGGGCGTTAATACCTTTACCCAATAGCGATATCGGGGTCGATTTTCCACTGGGAACTTCAAATTGGAGTCGAGTATTTGTATGGTCTAGGATAGTGTTTTAGCTCATAATTGATCTTCTAACATTTTTGGTTTTCTTTTGTTTAAGAGCTACAATTTATCAACTACAGTTGTAAAACTAGGTTATGCTAAAATTACGATTCTATGTTGTATGCAAGATAGATAAAAGCACTAGGGATGCAACATTTACCTAGGTGGTCCACTAACGGGTAGAAATTCCTAATGCCAGAATGACAAATATGGGGCTTATGCTATAACCGTTGCACCTTTTACACACACTCTAACACCTCTAGCAACTTCAGGCATTGTTCGGGGGAGGGGGGTGTTTTTACTTTGGAATACTAATTAGTAATATTAGGTTCGAGCCTTGTGGATAAAAAAATTGTGTTAAAATGTGTTCTCCCTTTTAATAGGGTTTACGCAGTATAAATCCAAATTAATCGGAATCGCAATACAAAAATCAAACAGGAGTAGAAAACAAAGAGAAATTTGGGGCTTAAATCCTTTGCTTAGTTGCTCGAACCTTCGGCCACCCCTGAGTAAAAGTCATTTTGTCCATTTAGGGTGTGTTTGGTATGAAAGAAAATATTTTTCAATTTTTCCTCGCTTGGTTAGCCTAAATGTTTTGGGAAATATTTTCCTCCAATTGGAGGAAAATGCTTTCCCTATCAAGAGAATGGAAAATATTTTCCAAAACTCATTCTCAACCTTCCCACCCTATTCCCCATCTCCACCAACCCCCACCAATCCAACCCCACACCCCACCCACCCGTAACCCAACCCACCTACCAACCCCACCCCCAACCTAAATAAAAATATTATTAATAGAACTTTCTTTTCATTTTATAGATAGATTTTTTTCTTCATTTCAACAAATGAGTATTTTGTTTTTCATGATATAAAAAAGTATTTTTTTTTCATTTTAACAAAAAAAAAAAGAAGAAAATTTCTTTTCATGTAGAAAAAGTATTTTTTTCTCATTTCAATAAAAAAGTATTTCTTTTTCATGGTGTAATTTTTTTTTTCATTTCAACAAAATGAGTATTTTCTTTTCATCATTTATTTTGAAAAAATGAGTTTTTTATTCTCATGTTGTAGAAAGAGTACTTTCTTTTTCAACCAAAACAGGAGTATTTTCTTTTTTAATTATGAAGCACAAATTTCAACATTATTTTTGCGTAAAAAAGTAAAACAACACATTAGTTCCTTTGGGTTTGTGTGAATTTTTAGAGACTTAGGGGGAGGGGGAGGGGAATGAGGAGAGTAGCATAAAAAAATATTTTCTAATCTCTAACTAAATACAAAAAATATTTTTCACTCACCAACGAAATAAAAAAAATAAGTGAAAAACCACTCATTTTCCATGAAAAATATTTTCCTTCGTGCCAAATACACCCTTAATGTTTGAGTTGATAATAAATCAGTTATGGAACTCTCTCCTAATAAATCGTTTCTTGTATCTAGCAAAATTATTTCACCACCTTGTTTTTATTTTTTTGCATTTACAACATAGCATTTTTTCGTTGTTGTTGTTGATGTTGAGTTTTCCATTATTCTTCATAATCTGCTTTAACATTCACCTATGTTAATTTTCCACCAAAATATCTAACTTCATTTTTAAAGTGTTTTTTGTTTCAGAGTTTTGACAGATTACGGAGCTACCCAGCTTCTCTTAATGCCAAGTACTAGAAAAAATCCAGTAATTCTCAAAGTGCTCGATTTATCCTTTTTCTTTTCTTTTCTTTTCTTTTTGGACTTCTTAATTGCTCCTATGATTTAAAATGGAAAAGACGCTTGATTGTTATAATTATCAAAGAAAATGTTGGTCATAAGCTTACAGAGTTTCCTTTTACACCTAAACGAAGAATTTGGAGAATAGACTTTCGGATCGACCAAAAAACAAAAAGATAAAAAGCAGAGTCCAAACTCATATGACATTAATGTTAGGGATATAGTAGATATGTCCTACATCCAATCTCATATTTGATGATTTGAACATATTTTTGTGAATGTTATTTGATATAAAAATATGTGGCATTTGATATTCTTTTATATATCATAGTTATTATTAATTATTTGATTAATTTGATAAGGTCCTTGATTAAATTTTGAGATTTGTCATCGTGATAGAGATCATGATAATGAGAGCAAAGTCTCTTACAATTTAATCTAAATTTGTTCTTGATCGTAGGATTATTAATTTGGACATTAGTAATCCGGTTAGATCAATATTTATGTGATCGTCTTTATTGGATAAAGATTAGTTGATCTCATTAACTAAATCACATAGATAGATGATGCATATAAAGATATGATCATTGAACCGACTCATTGGATAATTCCTAATGGTTAGAATTACCATAAACTGTCAATAGGATATTCTCTTGAAGAATGTGATGTAAGAGTTTCCTTTGACCTGAGATCGTCATAGTAATTGACAAGTTATTTATTGTGCTTTGATACCAGACACCTATGGCGCCATGGCGATAGTTGAAAGGATATTGGGTACAATTAAATACTTGTAGAATTCGTGATTGATCAAAATGGAATCTGTCAACTCTTGGTAATGAGTTTAAGCTCTATGTTGTCATGAATTATAAATGACCAAACTAAGACCTTGGCCAGGGCAATTGAATGAAAGAAGAAATGAGTTTCTTAGGTCATTCAATGGTCGATTATATCTGACATGAACACATAGTTGATCGCCTATTAGGATTTGACAGTTGAAACATATCCTAGGGTGATCCAGAGCTATAAGGACAGGAGGAATTACTACATTATTCTTCTACTGGTTCGTGAGAGTAAATTGTATACTTCATTCTATCCGGTCGTTAAGGAGTGTTGCTAGATGCCACCCTTGATTAGTATATTGATGTGATCAATTTACTATCGGTTTAGTATTGAACCTATGGGGTCTCACACTAACGAGTGTTCTGATCTTTGCTAAAGGATTAGTTACTTTATTATTTGTTAATTAAATTAAAGAATTTAATTAGTTAAATAAATTTAAATTATTAGTCCAAATGAAATATTATTATATTCTTTGCTAGCACAGAGGATATAATTAATATTGTGAACAAATTGAAGTTTTCTATTTGGAGTAGAAAATTAAATTATCTCTTGGTTGAAATATATATAATTAATTTACCAATTTGGAATTGGATAGGAAAAGTCCATAAAAGGACATTTGAATTGAATCCAACCAACTCCAACATTAAGTTGGATTGGTTCGGCAGTCACGTTTTAACTGATTTCCGAATTTCCATACAATTCGATTGTGATTTATTTTGGAATAAATTTTTACCCTAAATAAATTATTACCTCAATCAAATAGGAAAAGGGTTTATAGGTGATGCTATATAAAGGGTGATGGAACAAAAATTTGCACAATTTTTTTTCTTGAGAAGAAAACCCACTTTGTGAAAGTGAGAGTGCAATACAAAGCCAAGAGAGAAAATACAATTGCAAGAAAAGTGTTTCTTGTTCTTCTAACATTGAGTTGAGATTTTTGTAAGAGAGAAAATACAATTGCAAGAAAAGTGTTTCTTGTTCTTCTAACATTGAGTTGAGATTTTTGTAAAAAATTCAACACAATATTTCGTTCAATTTGTTCGCGGGTTTCATTGATCAAAGAGTTGATAGCAAGGATCAGTCTCGGTGTGGATACGCATAGAGTCTTCGCATTACGAAGAAATTTTGAAACGAGACTCTCTTCACCAGGTACGTCTTAGATCTGATCTATTGACATGTAAATAAATTTTAAACATAAAAAGATCTGTCTAGGATTGTTATTGTCTTCCGCTGCGTGTTACGAACACCTATACGCAATCCTTCAATGAAAACAGTAAGCTTGTTAGCAATTTAAGAAAAATTCACCAGTTACCCTATAAAAGAGATACGGAAAAGGGCTAAAAATATCCCTATGGTATTCTAAATGGTTTACTATCACACTCAGTCCATCTGTTAGTCTGAAAATACATTGAACATTATCTTGTGATCTGAAATTACCCCGCGACTGACGGACCATCTATGGTCCCTTCTTTTAATGTGCTGTCACGATTTGATTGGGACACGTGACTATCTGGTTCATATCAATTATAACGCGCCCCAAATATCGACCCTCCTCATTTTTTCGGACCAACCCATAGTAAAAACATTATATTTCTACTTAAATAGGGGTATTTTGTGGTGACCGTGTAACCCCACAAAAACTAGCAAATAACCATCTTTAAAGAAGAGTTAAATGTTCCTCCTCGAAAAAAAAGGCTTCTTGCCAAACTAACTACTCCTATATGCTAATATTAATCAAGACATTTTTCAGAAGAAAATCTTTACCATGGAGCAGCTGCCACTGCCTTGAATTTGAGCTCAAAACTCGTGTCTTTTACTGCTAAAGCCTCAATTTCAGAGTCTAACTTCTTTATCACTTGTTTCACTTTCAAAACCTTTTCTTCAAGATTCCTTATTTCCTCTTTTGCTTCAGCTAGTTCAACTCTCTTTGCCACAAGAATATTATCTGAATCACATGACATGCTAATAAGTTTACTAAGCCTTGCACGTAAAAATCCAACTTTCATGCCTAAACACTCGAACCCTTTCAATGTGTTGTCCCAAGTATCAAGATAATCACGAGGGATCGAAATCTTGGAAGCTC
Source organism: Nicotiana tabacum (assembly GCF_000715075.1). Classification (NCBI taxonomy): domain Eukaryota; kingdom Viridiplantae; phylum Streptophyta; class Magnoliopsida; order Solanales; family Solanaceae; genus Nicotiana; species Nicotiana tabacum. The sequence goes on along the minus strand of NC_134086.1, from coordinate 169,853,221 downwards.
TAATGGCATCAGCTATGTTCACAGTCTCAGTGATCATTCCAGCAGCTAGCTTGCAATTTAGTCCACCAAGTAAATGGTCGTGGAGAAATGACTTCTGAGTGCAGCAAAGATCGTAGTATTTGGTCCGAATGTGTGCTGGAATCTCAGCGTCTATGATCAATCCATCCACAAGAATGTTAAAACCAGAAAAGTCATTCACATCTTTGAATTCTAGTCTCGATTCTGAAAATCTAATGCTTAAAACTTCAGAGCCATTATCGCTATCATTCCCACATTGCTCTGATGCACGGCCTTGGTCTGATTCGGGTATCAATATGGCTTCTTCTTGTTTGACATCTTGGTGAGTATCTAGGACCGAAGGCTCCAAGTACTTTCGCTCTTTTGCTTCACAAATTTTCATGTCCTCAATTTGATCTATGTGAAATAACCAGCATATAGGAAGGTTTCGAAGTCAAGTTCAAGTAGTAAAGATTGATTTTGATGAAAAATTAAAACTAGTGTTTGTAAATATACCTGACTTGACTGGTCTAGCATGAAGATCCAGATTTAGTAGACTAATAGCACCATCAATTTCTGTCAAGTTGTTTTCTCTTATTATATATACCTAAAAAAAAAGGGAAACGACAATTAGGCCATTGCTTTACTGTCCCTTTGAGGACATTATAAAATTGGAACATACTAAATAATATTAGCATTCTCACTATAGATAAAAAGGTAGTCCAATGCACCAACTCCTACTATGCGCAGGGCAGGGTCTGGAAAAAGACCGAACCATATTGTGTCTATTGTACGCAAACAAACCGAAAAATGATTCTTGCTTTACCTGCGACAAAATGAACATAATTTTAAGCACTCTATAAAGGGTTACCTTAAATTTGCAGGGTTGAATCAGTTGAAAGACCAAGACATCCCCTTCAAGCAGGTTGTGATCAATGGAGAAACCTCTCCAACCACCACTCAATCCGTTCTTATCAATAAGGTACTTGGTAGCAAATTCTTTTTCATTTTCGTCCACCAAAACGACGGTAGCATCATGCTTTGGCAAATAAGAGTTGCAAAATTTTCTTGGGAAACTCTGTTGTACCAAAATATCAAAAGAAAGACTATATGACCAAGAAAAGTTTCAATTTGCTCTAATTCTATCAAGATAAAAAATTTGACTTACCAACCAAAATCCACGTCTAACATGTGAATGGAGCATATACTTGACAAAACTAGGAAATTGAGAGGGCAAATTAGCTTGAACTTCTTCTGCCCGCAGCATGGTAGATGAGTTTGCATCAACAGTACTAGTTTTGTATGTCTTCTTTTCAGGACTAGCAAAATCAAGAATGAAAAAGCATTATCAGAAAAAATAGCAAATCCAGGAAATCTAATATATAAACCATTATTCATTTTCTCCACTGACCATATTTGAAGCTTCTTAGTGTCTCCATTTTTCACCTATTCATGTATTTGTCAAGTACATTCATTAGTTTTTGAACTGACTATCACCTAAAAGGATACTTTTTTTTTTATCAGCACAAGGAGTAGAAAATGATTCTCACCTTGTTGGTTTTACTTGGACCCAAAGCCCTTTTCCTGACGAGTTTTTCCTTGATTTCTAGTGCCCTTTTCTGATTAAGCCATTGAATGGGAGAAGAATATAACATGGGGCCCTCATTATAAGCAAAAGACTATGCTAATATTCAGAAAGAAAGACAAAAAGTTGAAACTTGAAAGAAAAAAAATAAGAGAAAGAGAGAACCTTTGAGGAAGAAAGGAGAGGGCTTTTCTTGGAGGAATTCATAGCTGAGATTGCCATTTCTGTTAGTAAGTGTATGCTCCAAGACTTCAGAAAATGTGGAGTACTATATTTTTTGTTTGTTTGTGATGAAGGAAAGTAGAGAAAGGAGACAGTGGTGAATGAAGAAAATAGACCGTTTGGTTAAAATATTTTTATCTTTTTCTTTTTTCTAGAAAAAGAACTTGAAGTGGAGATGTGACATTGTTGTTTGGGAGAATTAAGAGGCAAAATTGGAGCCAAATTTTGAATCACTTGCAGAGTACTAGTTATGGAATGATTTGTTTCCTTTTCCCAATGCTATTTAAAAAGAAATGCTATTTTCACCCTTTCATAATTCATATTCCTGGCCAATACTTGTTTGGGGAAAATGGTATTCAAAAAAGTTTCAAACCTTTTTATATTATATGATTTGGTATGCTAAGAAGGAAAATTGTTAATACTGCTGTGAGAAAGTCACTTTTGTTGGACCTATTTTTTTTAGTTTCTATAGCTAGTGGCGAACTTGCTATGGGGGAAAACGTGTTAGTAGCTTATTTGCCGCGGGAGGGCTAGAATTCCGAAGGTACAATATATACTTAGTGAGCGTGTATTAGTTTTTGGAGAGCATTATCCCTATTAGAAAAAACCATCTTTTGCCGCAACCAATGAGATGTGACGTAAAGGGCAGCCCGATGCATTAAGCTTCTGCTATGTGTCGGGTTCGGGGAAGGCCAAAGCACAAGGGTCTATCGTATGCAGCCTTGCCCTGCATTTTTACACAAGGCTATTCCCACGGCTCGAACCCGTAACCTCCTGATCACATGGCAGCAACTTTACCGATGAGATATGACATGGAAAAAAGAAATGTATACACTTGTAGGTCTTCATGGCTCATTCCACATATTAGTCAGAGACTGTCTCAGAAATACAGTAAACTACTAAGCTTGTTAGCAATTTACAAAAAATTTACTCCCCAATTACACTAGAAAAGGGATATAATTGACCGTGTAACCTCACAAAAATTTATAGAGACCCATCCTTCAAAACTTGAGAATTCCTGCTAGGAACCTAAAAGGCTTCTTGCCAAACTAACTACTATGTGTTAATATTTGGACATTTTTTTCAGAAAAATCATGACCATGGAGCAGCTGCCACAGCCTTGAACTTGAGCTCGAAACTGGCATCTTTAGTTGTTAAGTCAATTTCAGAATCTAGATTCTTTATCACCTGTTTCACCTTCAAAAGCTTAGTTTCAAGATTCCTCATTTCCTCTTTGGCTTCAACTAGTTCATTTCTCTTTGATTCAAGAATCTGTTGTGGTTCACTTGATAGGCTAACAAGCTTATTAAGCCTAGCACGTAAAAATCCAACTTCCATGCCTAAACACTCGAACCCTTTCAATGTATTGTCCCAAGCTTCAAGATAATCACGAGAGGTCGAAATGTTGGAAGCTCTAATGGCATCAGCAATGTTCACAGTTTCTGTGATCATTCCAGCAGCTAGCTTGCAGTTCAGGCCACCAAGTAAATGGTCATGGAGAAATGACTTCTGAGTGCAGCAAAGATCGTAGTATTTGTTCCGAATGTGAGCAGGAATCTCAGAGTCTACGATCAAACCATCTACAAGAATGTTAAAACCAGAAAAGTCCTTCACATCTTTGAATTCAAGTCTTGATTCTGAAAATCTAATGCCTAAAACTTCAGAGCTAATGTCATTATCATTTCCACATTGATCTGATGCAGCGCCTTGGTCCAAATTTTGTACCAGTATGGCTTCTTCATTTTCGTCATCTTGATCAATATCTATAACAGAAGGCTCCAAGTATTTCTCCTCTTTTGCTTCACAGATGTTCATCCCTTCATCTTGATCTATTGAGAAAATATCAACAAATAGAAAGTTTAAGTTGCAAATATTTATTGTGATGGATATTAAAACTATAGTCTATGGCTTTACCAGATTTGATTGGTCTAGCACGAAAATCCAGTTTTAGAAGACTAATAGCACCATCAATTTCTTGTTTGTCATCTTGATGAGTATCTAGGACAGGAGGCTCCAAGTACCTCAGCTCTTTTGCTTCACAAATTTTCATGTCCTCAATTTGATCTATGTGAAATAATATGAGCAAATAGAAAGTCAGGAAACAAAAATGGTTAAGTTCAAGTAGTACATAACATATTGGTAGTGATACAAATCAAAACTAGTGCTTGTGAGTTGTGACTATACCAGATTCGATTGGCCTAGCATGAAAATCCAGATTCAGAAGGCTAATAGCACCATCAAGTTCTGTCAAGGTACTTTCTCTTATCATATACACCTAAAACAGGGGAAATAATTATTAGATCATCGCTTAAGACATTGAATTAGTACTCAACAAACGAGATCTTGAATCAATAAAAAGCAAACTCTGTCAATCGGACGTCTTCAGAAGTACATAATTTCATACCATCTCTTTTGGGACATTAGATAAACTTGGAAAGTACAGATAATATTAGCATCCGCCTCTTTAGAATGACATGCGCAAACCAGGATTCAAGCACTTGTGTTACCTTAAATTTGCATGGTTGGATCAATTGAAAGATCAAGACATCCCCGTGAAGCAGGCTGTGGGCAATGGAGAAACCCCTCCAACCACCACTTAATCCAGTTTTATCAACAAGGTACTTGGTAGCATATTCTTGTTCATCCTCATCCACCAAAACAACAGTGTCGTCATGCTTTGGCAAATGGCGGTCACAAAATTTCTTTGGAAAACCCTGTTGTATCAAAGTACCACAAAGTAAAACCATAGCATCCAGTGGTGAATCTAGACTAGAGCTAGTTGGGTCGACAGAACCTACTGCTTCTATATCAACAACAACAACAAACTCAGTGTAATCCCACAAGTGGGGACTGGGGAGGGTAGTGTGTACGCAGACCTGCAGACCTTACCCTACCTTGTGAAGGGAGAGAGGCTGTTTCCGATAGACCCTCGGATCAAGGAACAGTGACAAGGAAAGGTACATATATGCATGCAAAAAAGATATCAGCACATATATAAAAAGTAAAACTTTAGCTGACTCTAAATCTTGAATTCGTCACTAATATTATCAACATTAGTTCCAATTTAGTTCTAATTCCATTAATAAAATATTTGACTTACCAACCAAAATCCACCAGTGACATGTGAAGGGAGCATAAACTTGGCAAAACTAGGAAATTGAGAGGGCAAATTTGCTTGCACTTCTTCTGCCCGCAGCATAGCAGATGAGTTTGCGTCAACAGTACTAGGTTTATTTGCCTTTTTTTCATGGCTAATAAAATCAAGAATCAAAAGCATTATTAGAAAGATAACAAAACCATGAAATTTATTAAAAATAAGTTTTGCATTTTTTTTCCAACTGACCATAGTTGGACCTTCTTATTATCTCCATTTTCCCTCTGCTCAAGAAATATTCAAGTACATTCATTAGCTTAAAAGTGGTTGTCACTTTAAAAAGATGAAGGAAAAACTAACATAAAAGGGTACTTCAGGTCACGGTTCGAGCTATGTAAACAACTTATTGCGGAAATGCACGGTAAGACGGCTTACAATAGCCCTATGGTCGAATAGTGGAAGCTTAGTGCTGCCCTTTAATCAACACAGAGTAGAAAATGGTTCTCACCTTATAGGTTTGACTTGGACCCAAGACCCTTTTCCTTAGGAGCTTTTTCTTGATTTCTAGTGCCTTTTTCTGGTTGAGTCATAGAATGGGAGATTAAATAATTACGAGGGCACCATTTTAAGCAAAAGAACAGGCAGTAATATTCAGAAGAAAGTATATAAAACTTGAAATGAAAAAAATAAGACAAGGAATGAACCTTAAAAGAAGAAAGAAGAGGGCTTTTTTTGGAGGAATACATAGCTGAGATGGCCATTTTGTTTACAAGTGTTTGCTCAAACCTTGAGAAAAATGTGCCACGTTTTGTTTGTCATGGAGGAAACTAGAGAAAAAGGAGATAGTGGTGAAGAAATAGACCGTTTGGTTAAATCTTTTTCGCATGCGTTTGGACATAAAAGTTACTTATAATTTTTGAAAAAATAATATTTGCAGTTAAGTTAAAAAATGGTACTATTTTAAATTTAAAATTATATTTGGACATATATTTCACTTGAAAAAGTATATTTTTTTGAAAACTTATTTTTAAAATCTTTTAAAAAATTTATAAAATTCATGGACAAACACATTTTAGAAAACAAAAATTTAAAAAAAAGGAAAAAAAAATATGGACAAACCAAGCCTTAATTTATCTAGAAAAGAAATTGAATAGTGGAGAAATGACACGGCTGTTTGGGAGAAGTGAGAATAGGCCTAATTGGAGCCAAAATTTGAATGGGTTCACATAGTACTATAGCTGGTACACACTAGGTATGGAATGATTTGTTTCCTTTTTCCAATGTGTTTTTCACCCTTTCCTATTCCTACTTCCTATTGGGCGTTTGGACATAAGAATTATCAAATTCAGGAAAAAAAAGTTAATTTTTTTAAAGTGAAAATAGTATTTGAAAGTTAAAGAGCCCGTTTGGACATAAGAATATTTTTTTTACTTTTTTTCAAAATCAACGTTTGTTCATGAAATTTTCAATTTTCATTTGAAGATGCATTTTGAAAAATTTTCGAAAATTTTAAAAACTCCAAAAAACTATTTTTCAAAATTTTCACTAAAATCACTTACAAAACTTCAAAAACAACCCAAAATTCTATTCATGTCCAAATACAACTCTAAATTTCAAACATCATTTTCACTTGAATTTTTTTTTCACCCTTTTTTGGAATTTTACAATTCTTATGTCCAAACGCCCACTTAGAGTTGTGTTTGGACATGAATACATTTTGGGCTGTTTTTGAATGAAAATTTGAAAAACAGTTTTTTGGAGTTTTTTTCATCTGAAAATTCATCTTCAAGTGAAAATTAAAATTTCATGGGAGAAAAAGGCAACGCGTAAGGTTGAAACATTTTTTTTATTCATACATATTGTTTTTTTATTATTCGAAGAAGGAAAGCTGATAATCACTAGGAGAAAATAACATTTTTTTCGACTTTCTAGTTTCCAATTTTTCAGTTTTTGGAGAGCATTGTCACAAGTCACAACTTGTGACCCTTCACTTTTTTGATTTTACTAACTTAACATAGGGAATTTGTAATACCTTGAGTTATAATCACGAGACAATTATGTACATATACACATTTTTTGCCGGAGATTTGGTTCATTTTATTGAAGACTAGATATATGATGTAAAATTTAAAATGTGTTTAGATTAATAAAAATTATTTTACGTAATACTCTTGACCTTAAACAACACTTATAATTTTGAAGAATCACGAATAAATAACATTTTACTCAATGAAGGATGTCACTGTTTTACCAAAAAAGTGTTAAACCTTTTCTTAAAACGAATTAACAAGAAAATAGGGGGTGAATCCTAGCAAAATATATTAACTACTAGATCTGAAGACTTAGTGTATTAATGATGTAGGATCGTGTCCGATAATAATGGATAACGATTAAGAGTACTTAATGATTATCAATGAATACAACAAAGAAAGCATGCGATGAATGTAGATAATGACAATAAATGTAATAAGAAAGAATTTGTCGTTCAAATGTTAGATGACTTGTATGATTCTCCTGCCTGACAACACGTGGGATAATATAAAATGAAGGTGGACCACTAGAGATCCTCGGATCTTGTGAGTAAATGATATATGTTGAACAACAGAATTAATGGACAAAACAAGCTTTGTATATTCTCTGTAATCAACCTTCTATATGTTATAAACCCAAAAGTGAAGATCCCTTTTTTGTT